>NW_021635936.1:0-88712 GCF_004799145.2 Neltuma alba | reverse complement strand
TTATTTTGCATTCATCTATTACAAGTGTAAATTATTATTTTAAAAAAATATTTATATTGAACTAAAATAAAATTAAAAAATTATTAAATTTTAGATAGAATCAATAAAATTTAAATTTTTATTAATTTTAATAAACATGTTTAAAATAATTTATAAATAAACTAAAACAGTACATGCATGTGAGAGGCTTACAAAAGTTATTAAACCATAGGGTATGTATCGAATACGGACTGACTATTGCTGAGCTGTTCTGCAATTTGGACAATTTGAACATAAAATAAATCAAATTTTAGTCTATAGAGGAGTTTAAATTCAACTTTAATTAGTACTGAGGAATTTTACAAATTTTAATTATTTTTAAGATTCAACTTTTCAGATTATTTTGTAGCAACAAGTTTTCTTTTGGGATGAAAAAAAGGTCTTTTAGTTTTGCATTAAGTAATTATTCATGTCAGCGGCAAGTTGTATTAGTGTGACAACACCACCCGTCATATTTTGATATGAGGTTCCTGGCACAAGCCTAGCGTTGATATATATTTCCATTTGTGCCTCGCATTGCATGAAACTTTTATATATGTTGATTATGTTCGAGTTTAAATACTATAACGATATGAATTTTTAGCTTGTCTGTTCATATAATTAAATTAGTTGGTATGCGAAATCAAATGGTGTTGGGAGGTCGTTGTTTAAAAAAAAAGAGAGAGAGCAACACAGTTTATAAAGTGATTTTAAATTATCTGGAAACGCTAATGGTTAAATATCAAAGTCAACGGGTTGGCGACAAAAAATAAAGTCAAAGGGTATCATTGTAAATCATTAATTGAACATGCCCCAGAATGTTCACACCAGGCCAGTTAATGCAAGTTAATCTCCATAATTAATACTCCTCCGGTCCTTAATATAAAACCCATTATTGAGTTGGTTTTGGTTCTAAATATAAGATCCATTTCTTATATTTATCAATTTTTCTAAATTACCCATATAGATACTCCTTAACCATAACCATAATCAAATAGAAGAGAGATGGGTATTAAGAAAGATGATTATGGTGTTTTAAAAAAAATGTATCACTTTTTATAATTAACTAACTTACCTAACTTCCTTAATCTAATCAAATTAGTTAAATAGGTCTTATATTAAAGACTGGAGGAGTATCAGCCAAAAAAAATATCTCCAAAGTGGGATACATCAATATTTGAATTGTTAATAAAAAAAAGTTAATTATAATACATTGTTGTTGACTTATGAGTAAGCATTATATTGTCGAGTAAAGTGAACAATGACGCATTGAACGATCAATACCAATAACTTATACTATTAAAAAATAATCTAGTACCCTGGTCAAAAAAAAAATATCTAGTACAATAATTAACTGGAATAATGATTTGAACCCCAAATAATGAAGAAGTCAACGTATTTAACAAGGATTAATGAAATTTAATTAGTCACTTTAATTAATGTTTTCATACACAATACTCATCTGGTCCTATTTATAAGTTACCTGTAACATGTTTCATATAGACTAAGAAAACATTAAATTTTACTAATTTTCATTTAAAATTCAACAACTTTTAACATTATCCCTATTTAATATATGTTATATCTCTTAAGAACAAAGTCAGCATAGTAATAAATGAAAGGTAAAATTGCATATTCTATAAAAAAAATATCTCTCTTTCTACAAATAGGATCAAAGCAGTACATGTTAGGTTTATGAGCAAAACCCTATTAATCGGTTAATGTAGTTAATAATAATAACAATAGAGACGAAAAAGTTGGTGAGTAAACCGAGCCATCATGATTCTTTGGCGTGTAGGCACATAGTGTGAAATGTGAATCAATATCTCAAAGCTTTGTGGCTGACTTTGACAACCATTTAAAAAAAAAAAAAAATCAAACTAGTGTGTGTATGACTTGCCAACAGTCAAACCTCATTGATGTTATTTTTTGTTGTCAATCTTTTCACCTAATTGACTTTATAATTGCTGCTTTTAAAAATTAGAAAAAAGGCAATCATTTTAAGATTGCAATCCATTTTTTGTTAGGTTGATCGCACACATACATACGCATGTGTATGCACACCTACAATTTATCTTTTAAATGATAATTTTTACAAAATTATGCTGAAATATATAGAGTGCATAACTTGACATGGTTTTTTTTAATAAATATATTATGTTTTATCTCGATAGATGATAGCAGGTTGGGACTTTGATTTTGTTTATTGAGTTTAATTTCAAATGTCTAAAATAATCACAATTTTTTATTGTTGAAAATTTAAGTCATATAATTGAAATTAAGATTCTTAATCCTATAATGATACTCTTTCTTCAATTTTTTTGTTTTTATTCAAAATCTAAAGAATTTGCCGTCCACGTCTATATATCCTAATTAAATGGCGTTTTTAACACAACATAATAGAGAGTGAAATTAATTGATTAAACACAGAGAGAGAGAAGTATCGTACAAAAAGGACTATACAATACTAATGAGTGAAAATGTTATGGATAACATACAAAAGCACATGAATAAACAAATAATATCTCCTCTAATGAAAAACAGAGAGATGATTTTCCCCAAAAGTTGCAAGAGAATCACCAGACCTTCAATTTCATGTTTGGAAAGAGTTATGGAAAAAAAAATAGTATATAATTAGCTGTAAAATAGATATCTCCATAAAAATTATGTGAGGATTTGGGGTCTATTAGTTCAAAAACCTTAAATTATATTTTGTTAAACATAAGTTGAAATATGCAAAGAAAAAAAAAGAATCCTTAAATGGGTTAATGCATGAGGTCTTAAAAAAGTGAAACAAAATATTTAGAACAGAAATTTTTGTGAGAGAGTGCGTGTGCGTGTGTTTCTGTTTGTTAAATATAATTCGAAGTGAGGGAGCATATATGTTTGCATGTGGGATTGTGTTGTCGATATGGAAATTTTCAAATATATACTTATGCATTTGTACATGTGATAGTACGTGGACACGTACATGTCTTAATTTATAAGTGGCTTAATAAAAAAGAAAACATTTATTAAAAATATCATAGAACCCAATATTCATAAATATGTGTATGTATGGAAGAGTTTTAATTTTTATTTCAAGTTTAATTGATTAATTTATTCTGAGAATTTAAAAAATTTTATATATCCTAATTTAGACCCAAAACAAAATTAAAGACAAATACATGTTTTATAATTAAAATTGTTGTTGTTTTTCCATCTTGAATATACATATTATTATATCATGTAATTAAATGAAAGCGGTCAGTACTATATATGATAAAGTCTTGGGACGTTCAATGGGGGCCTTAGAAATTCGAACACAATGGTTAATGTCGGCATCTGTGCAAACAGGATTTGAAGCATTCGAAGAAAAGAGAGTAAATTAGTTTCAAAAGAAACATCACAATTATACTCTATTTAACTAGTTTAATTATATTAAGAAAGTTACGTAAATTAATTAAGTATAAAAATGTGACATATTTTTTCTAAAATATTATAATCATCTTTTTTAATTATATTTCCTCCCATCTCCTACTCGGTTATGACTGAAGGAGTATCAATAGAGATAATTTAAAAAAAAAATTAATTAAATATAAAAAATGAGTCTTATATCTAAAACCATAATCAATTCATAATTAGATCCTACACATCAAGTACCTAAAGAGTATATAGTTTATATATATTATGTCAATTATATTAAAATTGAAGAGTACAAATCAATATTCCTCCAATAACTCTCATTATATTCGTGTATAAGTTTTATTTTTCTTTTCCGGGGTATCTCCTCATTTTCACGTGCTTTGTTTTTCACCAAAGTTTCCCCTTTCAATCAACGACGGCATTATGATCAATAGCTGTGTGAAAATTCGGGCCTGTGATGAGAACCGCCAACCCGGGAATGAACAGGGAATTGAATGGTTTGTAGGTTTCTGATGCACACTCTAAACTAGTTAAAATAACAATTGGTTCATTGTGGACTTTTTATACAATTCCTACACGACTGTTTTTGTCTTAGAACTGGATGGATTGAAATAACGGCTGAAACCTTTAAAAACAACTTTTAATCATAATATAAAAAGAGTTTTATCTCAATTTATAAAACATGCTTGTCATATACAGTTTCAAACAAGTACTCAATTGGCGTAGATTGTGAAAGAGATAAATTTTAAGTAAGTAATTCAAGTAATTAACCAATGTAGATAGTGTTTTCTTTTATATTGATTATTAAAGAAGCAAGTGTAAAAAAAATCAATTAGTCTTACAATATTATGCTTATGAAAATCTCACTAGTCATAAGTTACTTTCATACCGTCCTCGTAACAATTGGCAAAAATCTGACTACAAAGGTACTTTTGTGTAGTAGTGACCTATACTCGAGAGATGCAAAGAAAACAAATTAGCTAGCTCGCTAGCCAGCTAGCATTTATATTTGCATTCCCCTTCTACTTCTTCTTAATTCTTCTTCCCTCACTCATGTGCTTCGTGTATTTTTCCTCTCCCTCCCTCCCTCTCTCTCTCTCTCATGTGGGGGGAGGTCACTGCACACTACTTTGTTCTTCACGTGTGCTCCCTCTTCTTTTTATACTTTTGTCACTTTCCACACTTCATCCTTACTTCATTATGACCTCATAATTTCTTTTTATTTCCCCCTGCTTTTTTATTGCTCACTATTGATTAATCCAATAATATGAATAAATTTGTCTTGGGTATGTATACACATTGTTTCTTATAATTTGATTACTTTACTAATTTGTCTTTTGGTCCAGAGATGAGGGTAAAGTGGTGATTAATTTTCTTTCGTGTCCATAAATATTAATATAATCAATGGTTGCCATAACAAAGTATGATGCAACCCAACAAGCTAGCATGCATGCATGCAATGTGCCAAGAACTAAAGCTTATATTTAGTAATAGCCTTAAGTGGAGCAAATTATCATTATCATGAAGATATACTATAATCTACAAGTAAAATTATATATTTTTTTAAAAAAAGTGTGGTTCCATTGCCCATCATTGTAGTCTAATTGTTTGACGATCAACTTTCTATTGTTTTTATATTTATCTATAATTCTTAATATAAGATACAGTTGATTAATTTAAAAAGATTAAAAAAATTATTTTAAAATATTATATTTAACCCTTTTTTTCCAAATTAATTTTTCCTCCTTATAAATTATTATATAATCTAATAATACACATAAGTATTTCCAAAAAAATCAAACAACGTATGCTATAATTAATAATTTTTTTAATTTTCTTAATTTTTTTCCATATCATGTTCTTATTCAATGCAATAGACATCTAAATGAAAAAAGAAAGAAAGAAAGAAAAATCATTGTCTTCATCATGCATATAAGCAACGGCTCTACAACTGTTGCGACAAAATCGATCAACAGAAATGTGTAATGGCAATCAGATCGATTTTCATCATTGTCATGACAATTGAATCATAATATCGTACAGGTATGCATGCATGTTGCTATCAATTATGACTAAAATTAATTGGGTTCAATAAAGCAATTAAGAACAACTCTAAAAACCAGGTTAAGAATTTGCTTATGTTTGTTGATATAAATTCATCAATTGAAACATAATATATTAAGAAAAAAGGAATTTTAAAAATGTTTAAAAAGCTATATATTCTTCAATAAATGTTAAGTAATTCGACAAAATTATAATCCTGAAACCTAGTAGTACAATGTTTTATCGATATGGGTTGATTAATACGGTCCATGCTTCAGGAGGTGCTAGTTTAAATCGCATCGATGAACTCATTTTAAGTGATTTGTCAGTATTTTTACAAGTATTTCTTTTAGTTATGAAATCTGGTTCATTCCTTAACGAGATTTTATATTCAATTCACTTAAAACTTTTCTAATTAAAAAAATGTATACGCTACTTTATTTACTGAAAAAAAAAACTCACACTAAGAAAATTATAATCAAAGCGACGTGCAGGAATTTAAATAGTAAGTTTTGTTGGTTTTTTATTTTTTATTTTGGACATGAAAGGGCGCATGTTTGACCCTTATCAATGTTGTCAACTACTCCCACTCATTCAAGAATAATGATTCATTAATAATAATAAATTAAGGAGAGAATTAGGCATGCACTTGGTGGGCCAAATACTCCAAGACTTGTATCTTTTTTTTCAAAAAACAAAATTGTAATTCATGTTGTGTTCACATATATATTAAGACAGTAGTGCAGCTTTCGAAAAATTCTTAGATATCGTCATAGTATTAATAACTTTTCTCTAATTAGTTACTCAATCAATATAATTTGATGTTAACGTTATAGTTTTCGTCTCACATATATTAAGTTATGACAAGTGATAAATTTAGACGAGTTCTTTAAATTTTTATGACCAATTTTTTTTTTCTTGAAAATATGATGCAAGTATATGACATTTTATTGATAATCTGACAAGTATATATTTAATAAAGAATCATATATTATGTGCAGTAAAAATCACACACTTTACATGATTTTGTAAAAGATACTACCTCCTGTCCTTAATATAAGACCTTGTTTGATTTTTATTTTGGTACTAATATAAATCCTAATCCGTTTTTTCTCTCATATTTATTTATTTTCTAAGTTAATTCTTGTAATAATGATAGTTCTGATCAATATACTTTATTAATAAAGATATTTTATAAAAGATAACACTTATTTATTACAAATAACTAATTTAACTAGTTTTCTTAATCTACTTAAAATTAGTCAATTAGTTCTTATATTAAGAACATGAATGAAGTAGTACATATTTATCATTAATTAAAGTCAAATATTAGTTTGAAGCTGAGAAATCCTATGTAACCATTGATAGTGTTCCGATTCAATGGGTATCCAAAAATTAATATTCCCTTGAATTTATATGAAAAGTCAATAGAATAATGTCAACAAGCAGATGCATTTTTTTCTTTCTTTTTTTCCCCTTCCTCCCAGATATATATATTTTTTTCCATGTCTTGTGGAAAGTTTGAGAAATGAGTTGAATCATTTTCTTGGGTACACAGAGGAAACAACAACTAACCAAAGGCAATGTATGTTATGGTGATCTATATAATTTATAAGTCATAAATGGCATATTTTTCTTTTTGAAAAAAATACACACCATGACAATTCTGGATTTTTTTTATATATAAGTATGGTAAGTGACAATTCTGGATTTTTTTTATATATAAGTATGGTAAGAACCCACTCTTAATTAACTAGATTGGACGGATACATGTTAAAAAAAAAACTAACATGTTAGTAATCAATAATATAAAATATATAAAAATAAATGAATATGTTTAAAAACAACTCATGTGGAGCGTTGTGTAAATTTTTTTATTAAAATAATTGACTCCTATTGACTCTTATCACACATTCCTTCAAATGACAAATAATGTCGGGTAAATTCATACGGGACGTTTGGTCAAATAAAACAATTAATAATTGAAGATAAATATTTAAATTAGAAAAGCAGGCGAAATGATTAGGACGGCAATATGTAATTATTTATATATATTTATATATATATATATATATAGGGGCGGAGGGGGAGAGAGAGACACTTTTTGAGGGCTCTGACTCTGATGCGGAGAGCGTAGGGTGCCGCCTACAGAGGAATAGAAGTGGGAACCACACGTCCTTGCACGCGTGAAACCCTCCTGGACCCCACATGTTGACTCACGTTTCAACCTTCTCCTTCCTCTCTCTGTCTCTCTCTCTTCTCCCCCGCGTTTCTCTCTCTCACCCTTTCACTCTCACCAATTAAAATCAACATGTCTTATTCACTTTTAATTTTAAAACATTTTTTGCAAGTTGCTGGTACCTCTTTTTGAGGGAAAAAAATTAAGAGGTTGAATTAGAGAACTGACAGGATGTTCTTGTCAAATTGATTTTTAAAAAAATCTCAAAAAAATACTTCTTAAATTTTAAAATATCAAATTAGAAATAAATAAAAAAATATTATTTTCTTTTTAAATGTTGTCAATTGTTACAAAAGTATAGTAAATAAAACTGATTTAAAATTTTAAAATTCAAATACATTTTTTTAAATTTTTTTTAAAAATTAATGTGTAATTTTGATTTTTTTTAGAACGTGAAAGATGTGGAAACGCGCTTTTCTGGAGAGATTTGTATTTTTCCCCCCAAAAAATATCAAATATAGTAACAAAATATTGGTTTAACATAAAATGGCCACATACATAGAGAACACATAATACAACTTCACATACCGGACACCAACTGAAAATAAAGTACATATATTGAATCTGCAAACTTGAGACTCAGCTACTATAGTCACTCGGACTAATAACCCAAAGACTAAGGGAGTGTTTGGATAAAAACCAAACCATGGTTTCAGAAGTGTTTTTACGGATTACGAAGTAAATATGTGGAGGAGGTTACCTTGTTTTGCGGAAAAGTGCTTCTGAAACCACGGTTTTGGAGCACCCAAACAGAGCCTAAATGTAACAGCCTACAAAAACCAATGGCAAGATGAAAACCATGTGAAGCCATAAGCACAATTTTAATCCCTCAACAAGACATGAACGAGTAAAACACTAATTTCACTTTTGAAAGACAAGAACGAGTATCTACTTAGATTAAGGGGGCGTTTGGGTTAAAAAAAAACACTTTACATAAATTGAGATAATACTCTTCTCACATACTTATTTCATATACTGTAAAATTATTTTTAAAACCATAGTTTGGTTTTTACCGAAACACTCTATAAGTTTGAACGAAATGGGCAGATAACAAACTTTATGTTGGAAGCCTCATATGTGAGCACTTATGCCATAGTATCACTCCAATCATAATGGCCCTCATCAAAATCATTGAAATTTGTTGTAGCATAGCCCATCCAAGCGCAAGACTAATTGTTGCATTCGATAAACATCAACTGAGAGATTTGCATAACGCCACCCAACCCAAAAAGTGGTTTTAGGATCCAAACACATGCTTAATGAGTCTTTAATTGATGAATTGAGATTAAAATAAAATTATTGTTAATGATGTTATGCCCCAAAAAAAATTATTAGATGATAGTTTAGCGTCGACGACTAACTACTTGCATCTCTGTATGTGAGCACGTGAGTGGGTTTATTAAATTGATCATATTAAAGAAAAATTAAATGATGGTTTGGAATCAAGAAGTAAATGTTAAATGAATTTTAAATTGAATCCCATGGATTACTCAAGGTTTGCAATATATATCAGAATTGTGAATGAAACCACAAATAAAATTGATAAAATGCCACACAAAAAGGCTGAATCTTATGGTGTTTCTATTTTTTAAACGTAAAATTACATACTTTTAGAAAATCACAACAAATCAAAGCATATTAAATTATTAATTGGAAAAGCCTTTTCAATATATGAGAAATAACTATGATATGGTGTTCGAATGTTTATAGATAGGCCAATATTTTACTTTATAATGAAGATGTTTTGAGCTAATTAATGCATACATTAATATGTCGGCTAGGATTAATTTTTCTCATATATATAGATATATCACAACCTCAATGCATATTTAAATTAGAATTAGACAACATAAAGAATATATATACACATTCTTATCTCTTAAAAGCAAATCTTTGTTGGCTAAAATGAAGCTGATTAATAAAGTTGATAAGCATGAACCGGTTGTAAGGGTGGTTAGAATATGCTAGAGAATATGACTGCTCTTTAAACGAAATTAAAAAATTAAAAGCGGACACTAAAGGACTACCTCCGGTCTTTAATATAAGAGATAGTTGATTAATTTAAGTATTAAGAAAATTAGTTAAGTTAGTTATTTGTAATAAATATGTGTTGTCTTTCCTAAAATATCATTGCTAATTATGTATATTAGCTTATGAAGCATTTAACATGTGTAATTGTTATAAGGACTACTTTAAAAAATAAATAAATATGAAAGATAAACTAGATTAAATTTTTATATTTAAGATTAATTGAAAGTCAAACTAGTTTTTATATTAAGAATTGGAAGTAGTATTTAAGTTTGTGGAGGTAATAACGATATGTCATGGCATGTAAGACTAAATAAGAATTTTTATATCATTATGAACAAATTAGTCAAAAGAATTATAATTGTATATATTGCCTCATCAGTTTAATTTAATATTTTAAAATAATTTTTAAAAATATTTTAATGTTACACAAATCATATACAAAGTTTTATTTTTTTTTAAATATATACTTAATTAAAATTATTTCACCTTTGGTATTCCGCACAAAGATCACGATGAATTAAAAATCTGAGTTCCATTACACGAATAAACTTGTTAAATCAATTTTTATTTTTTTATAAATTTTTTCTTTCATGATCTAATATTCTAATGATGTTTAACCTTAGACAGTATTTGTAAAAGATCCATTTAAGTGCTATATTTTTGGATAATATTTTAATTTAATGGTTATGTAACAAAAACTCTGGAAAACGTATTTTTCTTTTAAAAAATTGTTCTGTGTAATTCTTAATTAATTTCCTAACTTGAACCACTACAAGTCAACAGGTTTGTAAGTGTCAAATTGATCTTATACTTGACCCAAATCTTTTTGTCAACCAGATTTTCACGGGCAATCATTTAACCTTTTGATAAATCGTCTCGGTCTAGAATTCCTTTAGTGTTAGATTATATTTTAACATGTAATGTTGAATTTTTATTTTCCAACTTGTGATTATTCATCTGAATAATTGCAAAATATATGTAAAATTTGAAATCAAATTTTCTTAATAGATGAATATAATTTTCAATATATACACAGACACATATATCAATCAAATTTATATTCTTATTGAAATTTTAGTTAGTGTTAAATAAAATATATATAGAATGTGATCGTTGGCCGACACATCAAAGTCAACCATCAATTTATTACTTTCTCTTAACTTACTTTTTTTTTTCTTGATTGAATTTTCTCTTGTAAATAAAACTATAATACTTACAAGAGAAAATTCAATCAAGAAGCAAAAAAAAAAAAAACTTGTAGAATTAAATGTTAAAATCAATGTTGTTGATGATGTGAAATGCAACCTTTGAGAATGACATAAGAAAATTGCGTATCTGACTTCCAAATTCCATTGACTATTAATATGTGTGTATGTAACGATAATGTCAAAACATTGATTTGTTCTTGACCTATAGATCTCAACTATATATAGAACACGCAATTAATTAATTAAACTCGGTATATAAATAAGACATGCACTTCTGGATAAATCACATATTAGTTGGCATAATTAATTGATAAAGTCGGTTTACCTTAATTTGTGTGTGTAGATTAATATTAATTTTAATTTACTGGCTCTAATTTTGATTATTAAGATAAAACCTTTTTTTTTAAAATTCATGTCGTGTTGGGCATTTTGTAAACTATACTCATCATTCTAAGATAAGAAATTTCATATTCAATGGTTCATTATTGTGATGCATAAAACATTATCATATTCAAAGTAAAAAATAAAATAAAGGACCATTTGGTATGAGATATGATTTAATTAATTAATTAATTATTGACAAGAGCATATATCGATCTCCAACTTCTCCTTCATTTTCACATTGTGCTTAGTTAAGATAAGTGACATGATTTAATTTGATGTCTTGTCATCATATGCCTAATTCGCACTACTAGTACTAATAATACCGTATCATTTTAGTCATAATTAGCTAGATTAGTTACTAATTAACTATGTTAACTATCTTTATTTAACATGCGAGCAATATCATCTAAGACAAAATAGTTGACTACAAGTTTAATCATTATATTTTAAAAACTTACATGATAGAAAAATATGCCGCAAATTTTTGGCTAAATATATCTACAATTAATTGACTAGATTGTTTTAACTTTTTCCCCCTAATACTTGTGGCTAATGATTCATGTAATATTTTATTGAGTTTCAACTTAATTCGTTGACTTCACCTTATGTAAATGTTTCACATTTATTTAGTTTCAACTTAGTTCAATTCACTTGACCTTAGTTCTACTTTTGTTAGCGACATTGTATCTAGTCTAGTAATATATATAATTTTTCTTTTTAATAAGTAGAAGGTTGCAAGTTCAACTTTGCTTGTAATCACCAAATCATTAGTGTCTCTTTTTCATTAAAAAAGAAAAGGAAAGAGCCTCAATCGTTGGGAAAAATACGCCAATTGAATTACATAATAGTTGAATCTTGCCTAGCGTCATGCGGAATTAGATAATTATGTAAAAAAAGAGTACAACTTTAAATTAATTTCGTTTATATATATACTATCTCTGGTCAATAAAGTCTTATAATTAAGACGGGAGGTAATATATTAGGGAAAAAAAGAACAGTAACTACTGATACAGAAGAGAATATTACAGTCCAAAGAGGGGGCTTGGGGGGGGCGAAGAGTTGATTACAAAATGACCTAATTGTTGTGGGAGTGTGTGGGGTCTAATCAGTAATATGATAACCCTCCGAATTGTCAAAGTGTCAGCCACATTCTTCTTAGTCGGTTACTCTCTCTTTCCTCTCTTCACCCCTCTATATATATATACAGACACACACACAACTACTTTCCATTCATTTCCAACACTCTCCATCATCAGCTCTGTATATATTCTCACAGACTCTGATATATAGCTTAATTAGCTTGCTTCTTGTTCCCTTCCATGGCGGATGATCAATTTCAGGCTACTGGAAATTGGTGGGACTCCTGTTCAAGAAATGTGAGATTCGAATCCCAATCTTCTTCCTCAAACCTCACCACCTCCTTCGTCCCCAACTTCACTTGGAACAATATGGATCATCATCATGACCTCAAGCCTGGCTCTTCCATCTCTGATTCTCCCATGATCATGGGCTTAGGCCTCTCCTCAAACCCCATGGATTGGAACAATCAACCCTCACATAATAATCTCCTGTAAGTTCATCATCTTCATCTTTCAATCTATTAGATACTACCAGCTGTGTCATGCTAGGTTAAAGTTTCTGACTTTTAATTTCATTCTGCAGAAGAGCAGAGAATAAGGGGGTCTCCGATGGCCGATTCAGACCCATGCTTCAAGAGAATCTGGGTTCTCAAGAAAGTGGGATGGGTTTATCTCATCATCAACAAGTTGAGTGGAGAGAGAAACTATTGTTTTCAACAGATTCATCTTCAACTACGACTGAGCAGTACAGTACTACTTCCGGGGATAGTATAGTGACGACCAGCCAAGGCTTAGCTTGTAGTTTCCACATGGATTCTAATTCTTATTCTGCTGCAAATCCTTCAATATTACAGGGAATATTAGCTCCTGAAGCTTCTTCTTCCTCTTCCTCCTTCGACAATAACCACAATCGTGCCTGCTTCAATAACTTTCCCTATGGATCTAACAATAATGATCAGCTAATGGCTTCTAATTGGCCTAAGGTTTCTCAGTTTCTTAGGGCTTCGCCGCCGAAACAAACCCAACATCACGGTGGTGGTTGTGGTGGTAATAGCCAGTTGCAGTTTACGAACAACACAACCTTCTGGAACGCTTCTGAAGCTCCTCCTCATCATCATCATCAAGCCGCCATTAAAGAACCTCGAGCTTCCTTCTTCCCTTCCCTGCAGCCTCCTTTTCACTCGCCGAATTTTGATGCACAATCAAAGGTACAATACTTTTTGTTTTCGCCTTCTTAATTAAGGAGGGGTTTTCTTACTTAAAAGTTTAATTTTTTTTTTTTATATGATGTGAAGGTAAGGGCGTAATCTCAATTATCTCACCATCACCTCACATGGTTGGTGAATCTAGAATTTTTATTTTTCATGGCTTTAAAAAAAAAATCCTGATATTTAGAGATATTATGTGCATACACATAAATATATGCATTAATGTTACACAACATTGATGATATTCGTTAAGGCTTAGGGTTGATGCGCAGTAATCTTCTTGGATTTTGAACTGATCAAAAGGGGTTATTATTTCAGTTGGAAATGGCAATAAAACCAAAAAGAAATAAAAATATAAAAACAGAACGTCACACACAAGCCTTTTTTGTCAACCTCAAACTGAAATTCTGTTAGACCTAGTTAGCTGTGAAGATTTTTTCCTTTGACATATAATGTCTGTCATGTCTATAAAATTATCAGTCTAACAATTTTTTTAAAAATATTTTCATCATTCTCTCATAATAAAAGTCAGTTTATTTTTATTTCATGGTATTACTTATGTTAAGTAGAATAAACTAGCTCTTTTACTCTCAGTTAATTTTGGAGATATGCATCTTTAAAAAAATTGTGAGAAAGAAAAAGAGTCTGATTTACTTATTTTAAAATAATGGTATTGCAGAATATTTGTGGAGGAAGAGAAACGAATAGTGTGGGGAAGAAAAGTGGTGGAGAAGCAGCACCAAAAAGGGCGAGAAACGAAACCTCATCGACTTTGCCACCTTTTAAGGTATTTAATAATTATTATTATTATTAATACCAATCATAATTAAGGGCGACGAAACTTTTTAAAATTCAAGTGCTTTAAACTTTCTGGAATTACATTTCGTTTTTTTGTTGTTGGAGTCGATATATAAACAAGAAATAACTTCGAATGTTGTCAGGTGAGAAAAGAGAAGATGGGGGACCGGATTACTGCTCTTCAGCAGTTGGTTTCGCCTTTTGGGAAGGTAATTTAATTTAATTAATTCCAGCTTCTAAATTTATATATATACCATTAATTAGATGATTAAATTAAAAGGATCTGGTTGGCTAAAATAAAAATTAAAAGGATATGATATTAATATGCTATGAAAAAGATAGAGGTTGGGTTTTATACGCTTTATAATACTTTATCATTGGACCACTTTGAGATTTATATAGATTATCTGAAAGTTACATTCAAACTTGATGAAGATTATATATTATTGGCCACAAAAATATGTTGAAAATTTTTACTTCTATATACAATAATGTTAATTAAAACCTTATAATATCTCTCTCAAACTTTTATGATATTTTCGTTTTGAGTCTTCATCAGATATATTTTTCATCTATATCATACAAATGCAAGGTTTGAAATTATGGAGACTTCAAAGTGTTCTAACTTCTAATAGCAAGAGAACTAAAATACTAGTCCTATAAAAAAGTTTAAATAATAATCTCCCGTTGATCATTTTATTATAACCTTACTCTAATTAATGACAATCATAGTACTTCATTAATTAATTATGGATTAATTCAATTCTTTATTAACGTGTGGTTATAATTTTTGTCAGACTGATACAGCCTCAGTGCTGTCTGAAGCCATCGAGTACATCAAATTCCTCCATGAACAAGTCTCTGTAAGTCCCATAACCATATATATGCATATATATATATATATATATATATCATCAAAAGCTAAAATTAATATATAGAAAACTTGGACTTACACACCCACGCATATATATAAATATATATTCATCTCCTTTTGTTTTATTGTCGGTTATAGGTTTTAAGCACCCCATATATGAAAAGTGGAGCTCCGCAGCACCAACAGGTACTTCACATAGACGTTCCTCCATGTGTGTGTGTGTGTCTAATATAATAGAATTATTATGAAATTAACATAACATATATAATGATGAAAATTGCAGAGTTCTGGGAAATGTAAGGACGGGGAAGCCCTAAAACAAGACCTGAGAAGCCGAGGGCTGTGTTTGGTGCCGGTTTCAAGCACTTTTCCAGTAACTCATGAAACCACTGTTGATTTTTGGATGCCAACTTTTGGAGCCACTTTCAGATAGTTAATTCCTACGAAATTTTTATTACCTAATTGATAGGTAGGTAGATATATTCTAAACAAAGAATCTTATGATCTTTGATTTAATTAACACATTTGTATTTATTTATGTTATTAACTTGAAGCTATTTTGTCTTAGATTGAATCATCTACGATTCTAGAAAGAATCTTATCATCAGGTCAGATTGGAAATGATGAAATGATAGCGAGGAGGAACACTAAAGAAGGACACAGAGGCCACACAAATTTGTCAAGTTGTTGATTGTGCTCATGGAAGAGAAGAACGGAAGGGAAAGGAGAGGAAAGGAAAAGAAAAGAAAGGAAAAGGAGAGTGTTGGAAAATGTGTTGAAAGAGAAAGAAAAGGAAATGACCCTCCAAAAGAGAGGCCTTTGTTGAGCCATCTGCATGCAGAATGATGCAACATTGGGACCATTAATTATACTTCTTAACTTGTCATTATAGTTGGAGAATCATGCTTAATTAGGGGATTAATTATAGGAAGAGATTAATTAATCAAAGGGAGAATTGTTGTTTTATATTTAGAAGAAGAAGATAAAGAAGGTTTGATTTTTATTGTTACTAGTCTTTGATGAATTGATTAGATTTGTCCATGGCACTTGATGATGATATATTGTATGCTTTTGATTTTGATTAATGAAAGGAAACAAGAGAGAAGATTTGATTTGAAGGAATAATGGAAGTTGAGAAATACTAAATAAATGGATTGGACATCTCACTTTAAATTGTTTTTTTTTAATAATGTCGTTCGAATATGTGATGGAAGTGGAGGTCAGAGGGTGGCCCCCCTACCAAAACCCCTCTCAGATTTTTCATTAATTTGCTATATAAGAGAAACTAACTAATAAAATGCATCCAGATATCATTACACTCACTCTTACTCCCTCTAGTGCTGTATTTGCACATAACATAACTTTACTGATTCGTATAATCTTATTTATAATATATATATGTGCCTGAAATTTAAATAATTTTTTTCTCTCTCATTGCATGTTATATCACTGTATTGATATATATCTCTTTCATATTTTTTATTCATTTTCTCTCCCACTCTCTTCATAAATAAGAATATTTTTAAAAAATAAAATTTATTTTTTACACATTTATTACCTTTAAACAATTTAAACCATTTTTTAGTTATATAATTTAATTATTTATATCTAATATAGAGGATAGAACCAATGCAAATGGAGTACTTACAAATATTGCGCCTGTCATATATTTAAGTGTGTGTGAAGAAAGTTATATACTCATTTAATGTGCTTATTTGATTATTTCTAATCAAATCAAGACGTGTGAATTTTTTATTATAATTAATATTATTAGTATTAATATTTTATTAAAATCCACATGTTTTAATTTGATTGGATAAAAATATCTTATTCATATAAGCTAGATGCCTTTTTTTGGTGGTACTAACAAAGTAGAAAGATAGATATATAATATTGTTGCAGATGCTTTCACACATGCTTTTGCTCTTTATATCGAGTGGCCATTATAGAGAGGCCAAGCTATGCTATAGTATATAATGTATATATACTTTGCTAATGAAATAAAAGTAAATATCATAATAATAAGAAGAAAAAAGTTAGACGAGAGAGAGTGCTAGAGCCTAGCAGAGAATAAGAAAAATCTCTCGTAGTCTTAGAATTTTAAAACTTGCTTCAGTTTTTTAGTTTTTTTAGATATATTGGACCATCTCTGAAGGGGGAAAAAAAGAAAAGCTTTATGATCAAGAGTCACTTTCTTCTTTAGCAAGATTTATAGTATAAGTTACTACTTCTATTTCTTTATAATCATTAACTTTGGAAAAATATTTATATTTATATTTATTTTAAAAATTCATTATGTTCTGGTCACCTAGAAATTAAAGTGTCCTGCATATTTGATTATAAAATTTCTTTCATTCTTTAATTAGTGATCAAAGAAACCTTTTTTTCCCCCTTTCATTCCTTTCGAGGTCAATTATAAGAGCAATCACCGTTAACCTTAGCTTTGGAGATGTTTTTTTTTTCAATTGACAACTTTAAAAAATATATTTATATAGATAATTTCAATTCAAAGATAAGAAAGTCAATTGAATTCAAATTCTTGGCGTCAACTTAACTCAATCTAAACAATTAAGTGGATATTGATGAGGAAAGCATTTAATTTAATTTAATACACAAATATCATTTGAAAGATGATAGAAGAAAACATATAATTTATATAAATGACCAAAAAATTATATATAAAGACAACATCAAACTTCCACTTTAATTTGTTAATTTTAGTTTCCTAACTATCATCATATATATATATATATATATTATGATATTTAAAATTAAAACACCACACAACTAGAAATAGTAATATATACTGCATGTATATAGTATGTTTTGGCATGTGTGAGACTGTGAGTTTGAGATAATTCTAACTCTACTAATTCCTTTTGTTTTTTCGTTAATTATTACCTTCTCAATAGTAGCAGAATCATGTGGGTGATATGTTAAAGTAAATAAGCACACTTTTTTTTTTTAATGGTAGAAGGGTTCCTGATTTATATATGTATCTGAGTATATATTATGGTTTTCTTTTTTAAATGGTAGAAGGTTTTCTGATTTGTGTGTGTGTGTGTGGGATTATATATTATGGTTTAATTTTTTTCTGACTTTTTGATGAGCATCTTCTTTATCCATGACCACGAGCCCTTGTTTCCCTGAATATGCCACTAGCTTTTCAAATAACTATAAAGAAATTAACTATGGGTTTATCTTAATTAAGATTGTTCGGATACTGTTTCCTTTTCTAATTTTTAACTATGATTAGAACATTGTTTCTAATAGTTTATTTCTTCTAATGCTAAAACATGATTGCCAATCATCAATGATTATCATTGATAACAAACAGCATATAAACTAAAAAACAATAAAGCAAAGAGGAATAGAATCTTCAGATTGTTATTAATTAGGCCTATAGGTCATATGAGATTCCATAATTTCATCCTTTTTTCTTCACTTTTTATGCCACCCAGCACAAGTCTCCATAAAATTGTTAATTTTAATTTCTTGACTTCTATTTAATTAATATCTGTTAATCATGTTAGGCTCACTTTTACATATCTGAATTTTATTAGTTTTATCCATTTTCCCAAGCTTTCTGATGTATTTCCAGTCTTGACATAATCACTTCCTCTCATCAAGAAAAGAAAAACTTCCTCTGACAGATCAAAGAAATAGTTGAGCTTTTAATAACAGACTGTCACAATAATAATACTATTATAAATAACTAATTTAATTAATTTTTTTAATATTTATAAATTAGTTATTTAGTTCTTATATTAAGAGGGGAAAAAAAACTGTTAGAAGCTGACCATTAGTTATTCAAACATGTACTATAAATGCCTAACTGTCATAATAAATACTTTGACATAGGACATAATGAAAAAAGGAACATATTTATGAGATTAAAGTCTCGTTTGGATTCACATTTGAAATCACTTATAAATAATTTTTTTTTACATACTTATCTTAGATTCCATATAAATCATTCCAAACCGATGCTTATTAGGGTTTAATGTAGAAGACCACTCAGGAAGACAATCTAATAATTAATCGACGAAGATACAAATTAAGGCAGAGATTCCATTCCAGTTTTTCTGAGCTTTGGCATGTGCATGTCAGAGGAGGGACTGTTGATTTAAGTTTTGAAGAGGACGACTAAAGTCCATCCATTGGAATCCAAAACATCGAAAAAGGAGAACAAGAACTTGCCTCAGAAATTCATGGTGGGCGTCAAGAAACGACGACGACGGAATTAGATGCTGCAGAGTCATAAGTGGAAACTCATTGATATATTCAAACTAATGATAAGAAGAGGAAAGAAATAAAGCAGAACAGAGCTGGATAAGAGTACCAAAAGCCTCTCTCTGTGAATCACATCACATGGCAACAGTGAAGAAGAGGAGGAAGAAGAAGAATGTTTCAGAGTATTTTCTTTTCTTTTTGTGACAGATGCCTACTTATAAGTCGCCTGAAGTCTCTTCTCAGTAGTACTAGTTTCAAGAAAATATCACACTGAGTTATATGTTGCAGAAAAGAAAGTTTAGTGTTTTCCAAGTTTTCAGTAACACTTTATGCTGAAATAGAGAAAAGGAAATCCATGAAGAGGGGCTTAGAAAGATGAAGCTGGAAGAACAGAAATGGAGAACAGAGCAGTTATCAAACTGCAGGTTACCGATAAAAGTAACCACTAATCGTATACTCATAATATATAAAATTACTTTCATTTAAGTGCGACTATTTAAAAGGGTAGAAATTGAGAATGGGAGATATCAACCAAGTCAATTACTCGCATTAATCATTATACTACCTCCGGTCCTAATTACAACACCTAGTTGACTAATTAGAAGAGATTACGAAAATAAGTTAAGTTAGTTATTTGTAATAAATAGGTGTTGTCTTTTTTAAAATATCTTTGCTAATAAACTATATTGGCTAGAACTACTATTATTAGAAGGACTACCTTGAAAAAAGATACATAAATATGAGAGACAAAGTGGATTGGAGATTTATATTTAGGACCAAAATAAAAATAAAATAAAATCTTATATTAAGGATAAGAGGTAGTATTATAGTACATAAAAAGGCCGTAGACCGTTGTCAATGTAAAAAAGAACAAGTGGATATTTTTGGTTTCCAAAACAATGAACAGTGGAAATTTATGGAGTTATTAGCGATCTGGGCACAAATTTCCGTAGGGAACAAAAATAAAAATTGGGCAGAGCCCAAATTTGCCATTTGCATCTGGTTTGGTCTGGCCCAGAACGCTAGATCCAAATCCAATTCCAAAGATGTCCACAAAGATCGAGTTTGAAAAATATCTTACGCTTGCCTTCCCCGATGAACCATTGAAAGCTCAAAACAGAGCCTCCCATTTTCATTTTGATTGTTTTTTTCCCGAGTATTTTCTGAATTGTTTCTCGCCTTGATCAGAACAGGGTACATGATGGGTGTTGCACAGTGCACACAATAAATTTCTTTTTCACGTATTGGCATTAAAAAACTCAAGGGAGTACAATTAATTGAAGGGACAAAGATATTTGAAACCAATGAAGAAAACAAGAAAAGCAAACTTTCCTAATCAACAAACGGAAACCACCATGAATCACGCATACAAAGCTAGATTCACGGACATTATTATTGACAAGCATATAGAAGAATGCAAATTGATAGATTCTGGTGCTACGAAAAAAATTGGGCAAGAACTTTGAATTAAGGCAATGACTTTAATCTTTGTTCCTTTGATGAATGTTATGTCTATGTTGACTTAACATCATTATGCAGATCCCTTGAGCTTCTTTGTGATGGCGGCGATGTACTTCCCTTGGTGGAATGCTTGCTCCAACTCAAGCTCAGATGGCTGTCTTGATCCATCACCGGCATAAGTCCCTGCACCATAAGGACTCCCACCTTTCACCTGCTCCATCTCAAACATGCCGGCGCCGAATGTATATCCAATGGGAACAAATATCATGCCGTGATGAACCAGTTGAGTAATAGCAGTCAACCTGTTATAGTTTCAATTTTCCTTAACATCAATATCTGATATTCTTATATTAGATCAAGTCAATCGTAAAGTATTATATAAGCATGTCAAAATTTGACTAGTTTATGTGTTTCTTTGTGAATGACTTGATTTACGTAAGAAGTTTTAAACTACAGTATCTAATAGAGGCTCTTACGCTGTAGTCTCTTGTCCACCACCTTGCGAGCCAGTGCTGTAGAAGATTCCGGCAGGCTTACCTGCAAGCTGTTGTGTTCTCCATAAACCTCCAGTTGCATCAAGAAAGGCTTTGAATTGAGCGGCCATCATTCCGAATCTTGTTGGGAAGCCAAAAACAAAGCCATCAGCCTCAGCGAGTTGATTGGGTGTAATTACTGGTACATCACTCTTTGGTGGCGCACTCATCTTGCCAAGCACCTCGTCTGGCAGAGTCTCAGGTACCTGTTCACAAGTTCTTTCAAGTTAGTTGGGTTAACTCGTTTTCTCAGACCACCTCAAAATTAGCAAGAAAAAAATTTGACACTGCAGAAATAAGATGAACAACCACATCCGTTTATTGGAAGGCAGTGGATCCTGCAATGTTAGGAGCCTATTATATGTTGCTATGAAAGAAAAATGAGGCCACAAGCTTGGCAAGAAGAAGTTAATAGAACTATTTAAAAACTCATGGACAGCTTGACTATGTGGCCACAATGAAGGAACAAAGCCAGCATAAATCGTACAACCAAAACAGTGAAGGTCAGAAAGCAGGAACTACAGTATATCAAATTAAAAGCCTCTCAGTATTAACTTCTGTCAGTAGAATCACAGCCAGGTTTACAAAATCCTAAGCCCTGGAATTGATTTCATAAGCTAAGAAGATTTGCAGTGCATGCATTAACGTCATAAGTACTTGCCTGCCATAATTGGGCCTCAACACCCTCCACAGACGCAGCACCTTTCTTTACTTCTTCTGCTAGTTTCTCTACATGCCCATACATGGAGTAGTAACTGTACAAGCAATGCAAATATTACATTTTGTACATACACGTACAGCTTGCAGAAGCTTGCACAATAATTTACTTCAGTGATGAAATCGGAAAGACAATAAAAATAGTAAAAAGAAATAGAGCAGACCAGAACTGTTACCATTTTCAATTTGAACATTTAGTTGACACCAACTAATTTATGTCGTCTTTGTCAATTGGAAAATGAAATCATAAAAGCTAATGACATAAAGCCATTTTGCTTACAGGATTCTCCTTTTCTTCTTACTTTCTCTAATAAAATAGCAAACAGATAGGTTGACAAAGACAAACCCTTGTAAGGTTGTGTGGACTGGATAGTTTTGTGGACTCAACTATCTGTTCAAAAAGGGAGTGATTGTTTGAATCTTATTATAATCTATCAACTATTAATGTATTATTGATGATAGGGTTACAAGGTTCCCACCTCAAGGCATAAATAAAGAAAAGGAAACCTAAGCAATGTAAGGTCACATAAATACGCATCAAGTTAGGCAGAAGTTGAAAAGAATGCACCCAAAGAACTGGTTAGAACTGTGTCTGTTTTACTCTTTGATATTATTACACATCCCTGTGCCTTTAGATATTGTTATGTATGTATTCATATATATGTACTATACGCATTAAGTATCAATATGACCACCGCAAGAAAAGCATTACAGTTCATACATGGAAAGCAGAATATTGACAGCAGTGGACATAAGGTTTGAATGACATCAGATTACTGTTGTTTCGGTATTTGCTATTAGAGACATGTAGAGACATGGGGAACACTAGCAAAGGGTGATAAATATCATTTTCAATTTTATTCAGTAGTCTATTTTCAATTAACGATAAGCGTCTTCTACAAATGACAATGCTTGTTTTCAACGCCCCTTCATAAGGACAAAACTTCGCAAATAGGACTGAGTGTCATTATCCTGCACTGCAAAGGAAGGATTAATTGAAATCTTCTACTGGTACTTACAAGTCCAAAAACAAAATACGGAAGCTTTTTGTAAATAAAGCAATAGGAATGAGCGCTATGCTTCAGTAACTGAACCTTTTTAATTAGCACTAATTCTATTAACAGGGTTGCCAAAGTGGCTCGACATCAACCCAGTTAGAAGGTTAGCAGGTGAAGTGCCAAATGGGTTTCCATTGTGTCTACTGTTATTCCAACTATGCAGATATTGATAATGTAGACGGTGAAGTTTACATTTAGTTAACATGATTGGTCCCAAAATATATTTGATACATTTTTGAAAAAATAAGACTATCATGGTAATTAATTTTCAAAGACAAAATTGATTGCAAAGGCGAGCAATATGGTAGTTAAATACAAAATTGAAGCAAACGAAGAAATGGATGATAAGTGTGATAAGCATGTTTTTTGCAGGCGATGATTCTGACGACTGCCAAAGAAATGCGGAACAATCTAAAAAAGATCACTAGAACTTATGAAAAAGACAATTTCTCCTAAACTTATTCTTCGGATTCATGAACCAATTAGCGACAGACACAGTGGCTTACGCGACATTCATGGCTCGCAATTCACATCCCAAAATGTCGGACAAGAAAAGGCTATGCTTCCCCCACTGTTCAAGTTAACCAATCTCAAAACGAAGCAGAAAAACAACGTACTTCAAAAAGGAATGTATCAGATCCAGGAAAACTACACGTTGGTAGATCAAATCCAAGATCGTCGATGAGCAAGATGAAAAGCAAAATCTCACAGAATAAAGAGCGTAAATCAGCGATTGAAAGTAAAGATCAACAAGTCGACTCAGCAAAACTTCAAATCTGTGATTACACGAAAGTAATTATAAACGTACACAATGTAGACTTTGACCGCCATTGAAGTGTTCGTGTGTCTTCCTCTTTCTCTCTCGATGGTTCTCTTCTCTTCTCTGCTTGACGACGCTAATGCTGACCAATGCCGAAATGGTGTGGAGCACAGGACGTATTTATAGTTGCACATCACAGAGTAATTATTATTATTAATTAATAACCACTGTTTTGTAAATTAATTAATTTAACTTTCTAAAATTTGTATAAAGAATTAAAATGATTGATGATGATAGGGTGGTGTCAGCTTCATCATCATTCCAGAATTTGTCAAATTAAGAAGCTTTTTTTTAATTAAAAAAAGTCAAATTAGGAAGCTTTTCTTTTGGAGCGAGAAATATTGGATATATTTTCTATATAGATAGAATTTTAATAAAGATTATCCAGTCAATTTGTTACAATCTGATGATGTACAAAATTTTAAATGTACATTTTTATTTTATAATTACTTTGAATAAAATGCCTCCAACTTGAATGTGATTTTTATTTTAAACCAAATTAGTGATATTCCGTTTTTCTAACTCTTAATATTTTTTTTTTATAAATCACATTCAAGTTGGAGGGAGAATAAAAAATTTGTTGAATAGAATTGAGAATAAAAAATGAGGCGGATTATATATTTTATATATTACCAAATTACAATTGACTAAAATAAATTACGTTGCAGCGTGCTGGTTGGGTTTGACCCTGTGGGGAGGACAGCTTTAGTAGGATAATGATGAGATTTTGACGTCATCTGAATTTAAAGACAAAAACAAAATCATGATATGTCAAAAAAAGTTGAAAGGCAAAAAACAGGCATCAAGTTTTGTGGGATGGAATTCACATTTGTCAACATCTAAAACCGTTAATTTTTGTTTTTGATGTATGAAATGATGCTGTCATAATGATTTGGATGGCGTTTGGCTCTATAGTTTTAAAAAAAAAAAAAAAGAAAAAGAAAAAGGAGAATGTTATTGAGTGATCTTGCGAAAACAATGGCAATGTCATATAATTATGAAAACTCTTTTACATATTTATAGATTTATAGTACTAAGATGAAGATATGTTTTAGTATAAAAAAGTTTAAAACATCTACTACATAAATGCAATATGTTATCATATAACATAGGACTAGGTGTTTAGATATTGATAACAAAAACCATTGTTTTCGAGAAGCCTATGTTCCGGTCAAAAAAGATAAGCCTATGTGACTTTGTTCTGTTAAGACTATCAACTTTGTACATGGACTAACAATATTAATAAAATGAAATAAAAATATTTAATTAATAGAAAAATGTATAGATATTAAATTAAAAATCAAGAGATAGTATAAGTAAGTACCTGTAAAATGTTTTTTTTTTGTTACTTTTAATTAATTGCAGTGAGATTAATGGCTAATTTGAAATGACAATTAAAATCTTTAAAAACAACAAACAACTTTTTAATTATAATTCACGGAATAAGAAGTAAGTATATGAAAAGAGTCTTATTCTAATTTATATGAAAGTATTTATATTACCATTAATTCTTAATATAAAACCTCATTTGACTTTTATTTTGATCTTAAATATAAATCCATAATCCATTTTATCTCTTATATTTATTTATTTTTTCAAGATAGTCTTTCTAATAACTGTAGTTGTGACCAATAAATTTGATTAACAAAGATATTTAAAAAAACACTTATTTATTATAAATAACTAATTTAATTTATTTTCTTAATCTATTTAAATTAATTGACTAATTTTTATATTTAGTGCTAGAGGTAGTATTAAACAGCTCCACACAAATGATGGAAATAAAGATGAAATATGAAAGAGGATGTAAGAGGTGAGGTGTAGTGAGAGGGCCAATTAATGAAGTCCAATTTGCAGGGGTCAATAAAATGCAACATACTATTTTTTTTTTTTGGTATGCACTGGGGTATCCATCAGAACGAGCCCAATGACTAATCCCTCGAGTACTGTCGGGCCCATGATGGGGGTGACTCTCCCAAACACACTTGCTCCATTCCTATCCCTCCAGGAATCGAACCCTAGAGGTGATGGTTAAGGGAACACGACTCCCTTACCAGTCGTGCCAGCGTGCGCTGGTAAAATGCAACATACTATTGGTTGTCTTCCTGTCTTGCCATATAAGTGGCAGGATTCTGGAAAACGGGTCAAAGGCCATCATATTGTCAGGATTCAAACACCAGCGTGGCCTCACCCACCCACCCAACATTGCCTTATTTTAATCATTCATTTCACACTACAACTTTAAAAAATGGTGCTGTAATTAATGATCCTTCTGTGTTTGTTCATGAATCTGTGCTTTCTTTCTTAGTCTAATCGAATCGATTTCACATTTAGAGACGCAACAGATAGGAGCCGGAGACATGGAACGAAGGTGGGAGCAGCCAGCTTCCGCTCAGACTATATGACATTATCAATGCCTCATGGCCTACGTCCCTCAAGCATGGTCAAACATTCAACTTTGGGTTTGGTCAACTCTGAATTCTCTCTCCATCCTTCTAGAGAGATCTCTTTTTATTCAAGTCATTTAAATTCCATAAATCCCATTAGTGTCTTTTTCTTATTGTTATACGTAGGAGTTTCTCACATACTAATAGAAGTATTAAATATATGAATTCTTTCACTCTTGTTCTTATTAAGGAGAGCATTGAATACTAATTTTTTTTCCCTTACTCATTTCCTCTTTCTTCACCTTTGTTATAATTAATAAGAGTATAATTGAAAGTACAGTATTAAAGCTGGTGCAAGTGATAAATAAAGAAGAACAAAATCTTTTCACAGAAGTGAAAAATAATAAAGACTAGAGTGGTACTCCATTTGGTTCAAAATATAAAATAAACTTTATCTATTCACGTTTATTAAGAAATTAATCAAAATTACTTTAAAACAATAATATGTAAGGTATTTATTTATTTTTCAAAATATGCCCTTATTAATGAAAAGAATAAATAAAAGATGTAATAAATAAATCAAAGAGAAAGAGAATATATTAGGTAAAATTAGAAAAAACTCACCAAATACTTAGACAAAAGTAAATGTTATTCCATTAAAAAAAACCAAGTCTTTCCAACAAAGTTTAGCTTATATTTTGAACCGAAAAGAGCACAACATAAGTCATTTTATTTAATTCATCAAAATCAAAAAATGACAGTTAGTTCCTTAAATTTATCCTAAATTAAAAATTTCATTCAATTTTATCCATACTAAATATGGTTGTGAAGGAGAGAAAAAGATAGAAGAAGTTATATTTAAGGATTAATTATGGCACCAAATTGATAAATATCAAGTATTAATTACTTTCCAAACAACTTATTTTTAGACAAAGTTTTACTCCCCCATCTTAAATGCAACATTAATTTTGTAATCTAATTTACAATATAAAATGAGTATTACATTTAGGACTGGAGAAGTATTATGGACCAAAAGTACTGCTCCTTATATAAATATGTGTTGGCTAAAAACAATACATATTTATTATAAATAACTAATTTAACTAATTTTCTTAATATATTCAAATTAGTCAACTAACTCTTATATTTAGAACTAGAGGTGTACTCCTCTGATCATTAATATAAGACCCATTTAACTAATTTGATTAGATTAAGGAAGTTAGGTAAGTTAGTTAATTATAAAAAAATGTAACACATTTTTCCTAAAACACCATAACTATCTTTCTTAATACATCATCTCCCTCTTTTACTTAATTATGGTTGAGGGAGTATCTATAGGGGTAATTTAGAGAAAATTGATAAATATGAAAAATGGATCTTATATTTAGAACTAAAACCAATTCAACTATTGGGTCCTATATTAAAGACCGGAGGAGTAGTAAATAAAGAATAAAATTATACTACCTCCGGTCTAAATTATAAAACCTTATTTGTAATTTACAAACGAAGTTTTATAATTAATCAAACCTTCACATGGTGTTCACATTACCCTATAACTTTATTGGTTCGCGTGTTGTTCGATATATGCGGCAAAGGATGACCCTTATTGCCCTAGTTGGCCATCACCATCCTCCACCTCTCTTCACTTTTCTTTCCAATAGTTTTTGAAACAACTAAAATTGGATATATTAATGAGTTGAGTATATAGTAAAAAGAGTTAGTTTGTCATAACATGATGAACTAAGACCCAACTTCCTGTTGAGAAAGGTGTTCACACTAAATGCTCAATAATATCTTGAATTAAATTACTTCCAATAATAGAATATTTGTAGGTAATGAAAAAAAAAAAAACCTAAACATCTTAAAAAATGTGTTTACAGATATGTATCATTTTGTACTTTTCATCTCATTACTATATATAAGTTGTCTCTAACTAACTTACGGAAGTTAACATAAATTAAAACAACGAAATTGTCTTAAATTTGAATCACTTTTCATTTTTACTTCCAACAAAACATTATCATTAATTATTTTCATAGTTACATTAGAACATAGTCAACAGGATGTTTTAGGGGTGGAGTAATAGTTAGTAGACAAGATTTACAAGGTTAGATGACAAAATAATTTTCGTTTTCATTTGCAGTTAATCATTAGATTTTGCTTTTGCCCTTCACGATGCAAACAAACTGACCTTTGAATATAAAGTTTTGGGCCAAGCAATGAGGCTCCCCTAATTGGTCCATTCAACAATCAGCACACACATATATGGGCCTTTATTCACTTTCATTACCCATCTGACCCAACACGTGATCCGACACATCTATCAATGACGAAAAATTTTGCTGGCAAAAAAAACAAAAACAAGAGAAGCAAAGAAAAGAAAAATTTAGACATATTTCCTTCGTTAAAAAAAAAAAAAGAGTAAAGAAACTTCTTGATACATCCAATCATCTTCCTTGTGCTTCCGGCCAGACCTCTGGCATTTGAGGCGACACAGCAGTAGTAGCCACCGGCCAGCATGCCAGCTGGTTAGCCGGTGAGCGACCACGACGGGGGATGGGGGCTGGCCGCTTACTTAGCCAACTACTTACTATATTAATATAAGATTTAGTTAATTAATTTTTTTTTAAAAAAAGTATTTTGAAGTATTTATATTTTTTGTTTTTCTCTAAACTGATTTGACTCATTTATAAATTAATACTACCTCCGACCTTAATTATAAGACCCAGTTGACTAATTTGAGGAGATTAAGGAAAGAAGTTAAGTTAGTTATTTGTAATAAATAGGTATTGTCTTTTCTAAAATATCCTTACTAATTAACTATATTGGCTAGAACTACAATTATTAGAAGGACTATCTTGGAAAAAAATACATAAATATGAGAGACAAAGTGGATTGGGGTCTTATATTTAGGATCAAAATAAAAGTCAAACAGGGTCTTATAATAAGGACCGGAGGTAGTATATAATCTAATGATACATATAAGTATTTTAGAGAGATAATATTATATATGTTATAATTAAGTAATTTAGTATCTTCCTTAATATCTTTAAATTAGTTAAATGAATCTTGTATTTAGGATCAAAAGTAAGCAGTACTTTATGAATATTACGACTAAATGAGAGGAAAAGAAGGTCCAGAGCCGCTAACTTTATGTAAAGAATAATTATACCAGGAGTGAAACTAAATGGACGAGAAAATTGAAGACTAAGCTTCGCTATAAATAATAAATAAATTGAACAATATCAAAAGTTTATACAGCCCTCATGAATTGAGGGGGGGGGAAAAAAAAAAAGGGAAGGAAAAAACCAGGGAACCGTTGGCCTGTCCAAAAATTCTGGCTTCTGTACAGAGATAGTAAATAGATAGTCTTTCCAGTAAAATCTGTGCTTGCTCCTCTTCTCAATAGGTCATCGTGCTTCTGGTAATGTAACAGTTGATTCATTGGTTGAACTATTTTCCATTTGGGCTAAGAAGAAATTGGGTTCAGTGAAATCTTTCTTGGTGTAGAAAGCAGGCTCCTTAGGATGAGCCAATTTTGTTCCACTCCTCAACATTAGGACCACAGAAGACATGGTTGGCCTATCTTCTGGGTGTCGCTGGACACACAAGAGGCCAATATGGATGCAACGTTGTACTTCTGATAGAATGCAAGATTCCTCTATCTTTGAGTCAATTAGTTCAAAATCTCTTCCTTCTTTCCACAGACTCCAAGCCTGAACCATAACAAGAAAATCATCAGTCACTTCCTTCCCTTCTGTAATTATAGTGAGGGGCTGTCCTTGGACAAAGCTGGAGACTTTATCTTCTCCCCACCAACCTGCTTCATTTAGTATTTGCAAAAACTGGTAAATTTCTTTTCTAAGTTTGTGCTTAGGTTCTCTGGTAAAGCACAATATGTGCAGAAGCTTTTTTGAAACAATCAATCATGTAGTGTAAAGATGTAAAAAGTATTTAATGTCAAGCTTTCATTGAAGAATTTGATATCAAAGATTTGATAAATTGCACCTAAGTCCCCGTGTGTTTCTAGAGCAAATTGAACCTTGGTTGGTGAAGAGAGATGCTGCTCTTTACCAAATGGACGAACTGCCTGAGAGTTCACATTTCTGTTTGAGATATCAAAATTAAACTTTTTGTGACATGCTTACATGAGATATAAGGTTAAGGGATTGGTCGGGATGATAAAACCCTCGGCTTTTCTTCCCGCTAATAATCTCTAGTATCAACACTCCAAAACTAAATGTATCAGACTTTATAGAGAAAAGCCCATCAGCTGCATATTCTGGTGCCATGTACCCGCTGTAACTTACCATCAAGACAATGTTAAAGAAGATTGAAAAAATGAATATAAAAAGCTTGTTAGATTGGTATTGAGATGCTCACTAAGTCCCAATTACTCGCTCTGTGTAGTCTTCAATTTGGTTTCCTCCAAAGATTTTAGCAATGCCAAAATCTGATATTTTTGGGTTTAACTTGTCATCCAATAATATATTACTTGGTTTGAGATCCCTATGAATAATCCTCAATCTCGAATCTTGATGGAGATAAAGAAGACCTCGAGCAATTCCACAAATAATGTTGAAGCGCTGAGGCCAATGTAGCACCTTGCCTTTGGTGTCATCTATTTTTATGAAAGTAAGTTAGTTGTCTAATTTGAACTTTTCAAAGTTGGTTAAAGCATCAGAAGTGATACTAGTCTATCCTATTAAAAGCTTTGTTGAAATGTTCATACCAAAAATGTAGTAGTCCAAGCTGCTGTTAGGCATGTACTCATACACCAGCATTTTGTCCTCCCCTTCAATGCAACAACCAAGAAGCTTTACAAGATTTCGGTGCTGAAGTTTCACTATCAATTTAACTTCATTTTTGAACTCAGCCATTCCTTGTCCTGATCTTTTTGAAAGCCTCTTCACAGCAATTTCTTGCCCATGTACTAGTCTTCCCTGCACATTGACATATTCAAGTACATTGCTGTAACCTCTTCAAATATTGTTATCTTAGCACCTGCATATAGAGTGAGTTACCTTGTATACAGGTCCAAAACCTCCTTCTCCAATCTTGTTCTCCTCTGAGAAGTTATTGGTGGCAGTAGCTAGAGCAGAAAAATCAAGCAATGGGAGATCCAAATCATCAACCCTGGCCCCTTCGTTCTGATCTTTGTTTTCTGGTTTCTCTGACAAAATGGAGAAAAAGTTCTGTTTAGTCACAATTATAATGCACTTAATGGTTCGAGGAATTTTTTTAATACTTAGGCTCTTACGCCACCCCATCCCCACTAGCTCTAAAGTCCAATCTAGTCTTGATTAATTTACCTGTCTTCTTCCTCTGGTCACAGTAGATATAAGAACAAAAACCGAGTAAAAGCATCGCAGAAATTGACCCCAAGGTTGAGACGACTATTATAGTCAGCTTCTTCTTGCTCCTACGCACTTCCCCTTGAAGGTCGAATTTGATTGAATACAATAAGTAAAATAAAACTAATTGAATGAATAACATCAATGTTGAAGAATTACTTAAAATGCAACATACAGAGTGCTTACCTAATTCTACAGCAGCCATTCGAACATACAAATCCTGCCCACCACCCGAAAACTGTCTAATATCAATTAGATCACCAAACCACATGGCACAGCCACTACCTTGTCCTCTGATGTCTGAATTCGTATAGGCCATGCAAGAACAATTGTTCAAGCATTTGTTTCTGCATCCTTCTAGAGTGATCGTCTCATCCACCCAAGTATGTGCAGTATCCGGTAGCTTCAAATTACTCAATTTGACAAAGCCATCCTTGCAGCTTAGCGGTTTATTCCGGACACATCCTTGAGACCAATCCATGGAGTTCCAATTTTTTGGTGACTTTGGCCTGAACCCTTTCAAGCATTGACAAACTGGGGATCCTGAAATTGTACAGATTCCATAAGCTCCACAGAGGCCGTAACTATCACAATAGTCCAATGGCACTGTTTGATATAGCCTCCAAACTTGTTGATCTTCTATCCACACAAAACGTTGACGAGCCTGAGTTGTTATGTTCAATACCTGTCTTGAGATTACAGAATGATTGTTGAGCTGATACGTGAAGTAAATCTCATCCTTATTAGAGACAAACTGGTAATCATAAATGGGGTTAGCCTTGATTTGTGGTGAACCACTTGGACGAAGGCCGTTCCATGGTCCAGCTCGGTAGAATTTCCGGGTTCCCTTCATCATATAGGCATCAGGATAATTATTGAGCACCATTCCCCAAGAGAAATCTCCTGTGGAAGGATCATCTGGACTCTTCCAAGCTACAAGACGCCTATTTAGACCAGTTCTTAAGTCCCACCCAAATTTCATACCTGGTAAGAATGTATCAGTTGGGTAATCAAAACTCTGCCACAAATATGTTTCTGGGTTTGCTTCTTTATCCTCTCTAACCACAAGATTTCCAGATTCCAATAGACTGGCTACTGGATTTTGTGGGTTTTTCACAGAAGTTGTGGACCAAACGACTGTGTGGTTTTGAGCGACGACGAGATTTCCAGTGCTGTTTAGTGTTAAGATGCCGGTAGAATCGTTGATAGGGTTGTTGCGATTTGCGACCCAAACTACCGTTTGAATTGGGATATTCTTGTACCATATTCCCAGGTAGCGTTTGCTGGAATTTCCAGGACTGAAAAATCCGAGTTCAAAGGTTCCACTTTCGGAAACTAAGGTTACACCATCTCTAATGGATTGAGACTGAGAAATGAAGTCTAATGCTAAGGAAACTTTCATATATAGGAGAAGTATACAAGCAATAGTAATAATACTTGCAAAATGATGAAAGCCCATCAAATTTCAGCCTTTTCAGCACTCGGCAAATTGGTCTAGAAGATTGAACAGAGGAATACAGTTTCAGATTTCCGTCGTGCAATTAACACCTTGAGATTTTTTGTGACGGACTACGCCGGGCATCAAAATTCAAAAGTCAACTTGACTCAGAATGAGTCGGAGGATTCAGCTACAATAATAACTTACTTGTCTTCTTTTTATCTTTAGATATGTGGGCTTTTTTTGACCAGTCATCTTTCTCGAAAGAAAAGAATATACTTATTACGACTTGGGGAAAATGGTAATAGGTTACCATTAAAAAAAATTAAATATAAAAAAATCTCTTAAAATTATCAAATTAATCTGAAGTCTCAAAAGACTATTTATTTAATTACTAAAATACCTTTATTTTTTTAAAGTATGCATTAACAATTGAAAGTGTAGTCATTAACAACTTAATAACTATCGTGATAGGTACTAACAAATAAAATCTTTTGCAATAAAGTCTCTTGAAACTTTAGAATAATTTGATAATTTTAAGGAACTTTTTTGTTTTTAATTTTTTAGAAGGGACATTATTGTAATTTTTCCTTTGACTTTTTCATAACTTTATTTATAATTGTATATTTTTAAAATTAAAAGAATAACTCGAAAAACTTCTCAACATATTATATGCACAAAATACTAATGATTATCTAACAAAATAACCCCCCCCCCCCCCAGTTTATATGTGTGCAATGCGCGCACTATTGCATATGTTAATATAGTTTTTCTGGTCAATTTTAAAGTCTTGCTTGGTGGATATTTCTACGTAAAGAGGTTCCTCCTTCTCTAGTCATCATTTTATTTATATAAAAAGAATTCGTTGCAGCTTCTTTATTTTTTTCATAATATAAATAATATGGATTAATATGCACTCACTCTTCATTTATGATTTATCCTCTTTTTACAATTTTTTATTTTTTTAAGGCTAAATTATAAGAAAAATCTCACAAAAATACCATTTGAATTTTAAAATATTAAATCAATCTTGTTTCTTATATTTTTAATAGCTACTGACTACACCTCACAAACAAATAACAATATATATATTTTTAGGAATCCTCATTTGAGATTTCGAGATTCAAGTAGTATTTTGTAGGTTTTTTTCCCCCTAAATAATACGCAGCTCCTTAATTTTGGACCTCTGACAAATGATTTTTGAAATTTTACATTGAATCTCCTAAACTCTTATGTTTATGTAAATAACCCCCATGTAGTTAATTTTGTACATAACTTATCTACACACAACTTAAAATTTAAAAATAAAGTTTGGTCCTTAATATAAGAACTAGTTGACTAATTTGAGTAGATTAATAAAACTAGTTAAATTAGTTATTTGTAATAAATATGTATTGTTTTTCCTAAAATATCCTTGTTAATTAAATATATTGACTAGAACTACTATTATTATAAAGACTACTTTGAAAAAGAAGAATAAATATAAGAGATAAAATAGATTAGAATTTTTATATTTAGGACTAAAATAAAAATTAAGAACTGAATGTAGTATATAATTGATAGCAGGGGGTCACGTGCATAGATTTGAAAAGCTTAGGAAGATTTATTATTAAGTTCTAAATATTAAGGGAACTATTTCTGTACAGCGACTTTTATAATTTAATCCTTTTTAGTGGTTTGTAAAATTTAAACTCATTATTTTTTTTCCCTAAGAAATGTAATATTGAGTCCTTTTAGTGACCTCAATTTTGGGTGTTATGTGGAGAAGGCTTACGCTATACTACTTTTGGTCCTTAATATAAAAATTAGTTTGACTTTTAATTTGGTTCGAAATATAAGATCCCAATATATTTTATCTCTCATATTTATTTATTTATTTTAAATAATCTTTGTACTAGTTACGCATTTTAAAGGTTCAATCGAATAACCGTTTTAACTAATACATGATTAGTAAGGGTTTTCTAATTATTATAAATAATTAACTTAACAAACTTTCTTAATCTACTCAAATTAATCAACTAGCTCTTATATTAAAGATGGGGTTAGTACAACTCAAAATTGACCTTGATACTTGCCCAAAAAAAAACAAAAGCGAGATTGAAGGCACGGTTACTTGGAGGATAAGAATCTAGACTTTAGATGCCCCACTGATATCAAATTCCATAGCATACATCAAATCAATGTGGAAATATTCAAGCATAATGGAAAACGGAAGGGGACAATATTTGCATTTAGATCCAATAAAACCAAGGAGAGATTCAAATACATATATTTCTTTGTGTTTTTTCATTCAAACACGCCCCTTATGGTCGGTCTTCAATTTTGGCTCTGGCATGACATCTTACCATCAAAGTAACACCCTTTTCTTTGTCCTGCTTCAGAAGTTAAACTCTAAAAGGTTTCTCATTGTTGAAGTCTACAATATACGGCTCAATTTTTCTTGACTAGGCCACTTGAAGCCTTTCAGACTGGTACTAAATCTATTTGCGCTCGACTTCCAACCTTGCTTAGAACCATAAAAAATGTTCACTAGAAGCAACAAGGATCAAACCCTTCTCTGCATAATCAAAACAGGTTTCAACCTATCTCGGAAAAATTTTGGTTGTTCATGCTAACATCCACTTCGTCTTTTCAGAACTCATGAATTACCTACAGCAGAGTGAAGTTGAATTGACAAGAAACTTGATGACCAAGAAATTTAATATATAAATGAAATAATATCAAAATTTTGATTGTCCACATAATCTACATACAAGTTTACTCACTGCTGTGAAGTGGAAAAATAAACCCTTCTTCCTATTGGATATTTGGTTGCTTCTCTTCTGCGTAGCTCCACTTGTGCCCATCCTTGTGTACAGATTTTAATATCATCGAGCTTCTAACAAGGTAATGGTTACTTCATTGGTAGAGTTCATTTCCATTTGACTTGTGTAGGAGTTTGTTTCAACGAAGTCCTTCTTTGTATAGAAACCAGGCGCTTTAGGTTGAGGCAATTCAGTTTCACTTCCCAACATTAGAACCACAGAAGGCATGGTGGGCCTATCCTCTGGGTAGTGTTGGACACACAAGAGACCAACATGAATACAACGTAGTACTTTCGATAGATTGCATGATTCCACCAAGTTTGAGTCTATCAGTTCTGTTGATCTTCCTTCTTTCCATAGATTCCAAGCCTGATTCATAACAAACAATTGTTAGTCACAAATTTTGGTCTTTGTTCTTTTTCGATGTTACCTGTCATTTTCATCACACAGAATATGATACTACCTCTTGTACTTAATATAATAACTAGTTAACTAATTTGAGTAAATTAAAAAATTAGTTATGTTAATTATTTGTAATAAATATATATTGTCTTTTCTAAAATATTCTTGATAATCAAGTGTATTGGCTGTAACTGCCATTATTACAAGGATTACCTTTAAAAAAGAGGATAAATATGAGGGACAAAGTAGATTAGAGTGTTATATTTAAAATCAAAATAAAAGTCCAACGAGTTTTTATATTAAGGATCGGAGGTAATATTTTCAAGAAAATTAGTCATGTATTGAATTGGAAAAAGCATTTAGATCTTGTTTGATACAAGACATTGAGAATTAAAGATAAAGATTGTAATTGAGATTGAGAAAAACTATTAAAAAAGTACTCCTCAGGTCTTTAATATAGGATCTAATTATTGAGTTGATTTTTATCCTAAATATAAGACTTATTTCTCATATTTATCAATTTTTTCTAAATTACCCCTATAGATACTCTCTCAACTATAATCAAATAGAAGAGGAAGAGAGGCTATTAAGAAATATGATTATGGTGCTTTAGAAAAACATGTCATATTTCTTATAATTAACTAACTTACTTAACTTCTTAATCTAATCAAACTAGTTAAATAGGTATTATATTAAGGACCGGAGGAGTATTTAGTATGAGTAATTTGTTGTTAGATGAAATTCAGCAAACTCATGAAAGAGGGATTGGAGAATACCACCACTTCCCATAGTATTCCTCAAAATCATCTACATGGGTTTATCCAATTCCATGTAATAAACAATTTTTTATATTAAACATTTTTTAATATATTTTTTCAATCCCAGTTGTAATCCTTACTTCTCATTTTCAATACTTCATACCAAACAGGACCTTAGTGTCATAAATTGATAGTGAAAAAGCAGAAAACTGCACTGATGTTCTAAGATATCAAAACTGAGGCTTAGTACAATATGCTTACGTGACCAATTAGGTTGAGGGAGTGGTTTGGATGATAGAACCCTCTACTTCTCTTTCCACTTATAATCTCCAACAACAATATCCCAAAACTAAAAGCATCCGACTTCACGGAGAAAAGGCCGTCTATGGCATATTCTGGTGCCATATATCCGCTGCAAAATGCCAATAGAGCAATGGTGAAAGAAGATTTAGAAACAAATATAGGGAAGTTATAAGCTTGGTATTCAGATACTTACTAAGTGCCAACTACTCGCTTTGTGTTTCCTTCTATTTGGTCCCCTCCAAAAATTCTAGCAATGCCAAAATCTGATATTTTTGGATTTAATTTATCATCAAGTAAGATATTACTTGCTTTAAGATCTCGGTGAATAATCCTTAATCTAGAATCTTGATGAAGATAGACAAGACCCCTAGCAATTCCACAAATAATATGGAATCGTTTAGACCAATCTAGCACTTTGCCTTTCTCATCATCTGCTCATCAAAACAACATTAAATCATGTGACTTGAATTATTCAATTTCAATAATTCAAGTTTGATAAACATTATATTGATATAGATACCATTTCATTTGTCTACCTAATAAAAGCTATCTTGAAACGTTCATACCGAAAATGAAACAGTCCAAGCTGCCATTTGGCATGTACTCATACACCAGCATTTTGTCTTCTCCTTGGGTGCAACAACCAATAAGCTTGACAAGATTGCGGTGCTGGAGTTTCGCTATCAGTTTTACTTCATTCTTGAACTCAACTATTCCTTGCCTTGAGCTTCCTGAAAGCCTCTTAACAGCAATCTCTTGTCCATGGACTAGTTTTCCCTGCATATTGACACAGGTATATTTAGATACTTTTGATAACATTAATACTTGAAATGTTTTTAATCCTAACAAGAGGGGTGAATTACCCTATATACAAGTCCAAAACCTCCTTCTCCAATCTTGTTCTCTAACGAGAAGTCATTGGTGGCAACAGCTATTGTTGAAAAGTCAATCAATGGTAGATCCAGATCATCCTCGCTTTCTCCCTGGTTTTGGTCTTCTTCATTGTTTTCTGGTTTATCTGAAAAAATGGAAAATGTTCATGATGGTTTATCCAAGGACTAAATTTACCGTTTTTACTTAAGTTTTCAATTGGTTTAGCGTGTAGTTTTATAAATGTTTAGGAAGTCTCGTGCACTAATTTGCTTGATGCATATTTTTCTACATTGCCCTTAGTTGAACTACTTCTGGTGAGAATTTGCTGTTTCTTAAATTTTATCAAACTCTATTGCAGAAAACTTATTCTGGATTCTATACGCATTAACTTCCTCATCAAGCAAAACACACAGATTTTACTCATTTATATCATAACTTCATCTGTTCAAGTCGGTTAGTTTTAGTACATTACTGTCATACCATTGAATTTACCAACAACATCCTCAATTGCATAAGGAAACAAAAACACAGATAATGTGATAAGAAGTTTACCAGTCATCTTCCTCTTCCTCTGGTCTTGGTGGAGATAACAACAAAATCCTAGTAAAAGCATCACGGAAATTCCACCCAAGATTGAGACAATTGCTATTGTCAGTTTCTTCTTGCTCTCACCTTCGTCTTCTTCATGGTTGAATATAATAAAGTGAAAAAAAAGGGGGTAAAATCAAACATCTAAATTAAATTAGTATCCCATAAACATTGAAGCTTGAAGGTTCTTACAAACTCCGCACAAAGTATAGTTCTCACCTAGCTCGGAAATAGCCATTCGAATAAACAGATCCTGCCCATCAGAAGTAGACTGTCTGATATCAATTAAGTCTCCAAACCACATAACACAGCCACTGCCTGCTCCTGATATATTTGAACTTGTATAGGCCATGCAAGAACAATTACTTAGACACGCCTCTCTGCATCTTTCTAGACTCATATTCTGATCTACCCAGGTGTGTTCAGTTTCTGGCACTTTCAACCCAGTCAATCTGATAAACCCATCCTTGCCTCCATTGCTACAGTTCAATGCTTCGTTTCTCACACATCCTCCTGACCAATCCATTGTGTTCCAAGCTTGTGGTATCTTAGGCTTGAACCCTTTCAAACATTGGCAAACAGGTGAGTCACTGATAATGCAATCCCCATTTGGTCCACAGAGGTTATAGTTATCACAATAATCCTTAGGCAGTGACTGATAAGTTATCCAATTTTGATATGCTTCCACCCACACATAACGTATACCCTGAGACTTGGTTTGGTTCATCATCAATCTTGAGATCACAGAAGTGTTATTGAGGCTATAGATGTAGTAAACCTCATCCGGAGTGGATACAAAGTTGAAATCATAAATCGGGTTTGGCTTTAAATCCGGTACGCCACTGAAATATAAACCATTCCAAGGTCCGATTCTCATGAACTTGTCTGATCCCTTCATAAGGAAAAACTCTGGATAGTTATGCAGCAGTAATTCCCAAGAAAACCCACTTGGCGTTGGATCATTTGGGCTCTTCCAAGCAGTTATTTTCCTATGCAGATGATTTTTCAGGTCCCATCCCAGCTTCATCCCAGCAAGTAATGTATTGGAAGGGTGATCGAAGCTTTGCCACAAATAAACTCCTGGGTTTGCTTCATTTACATCTCTTACCACAAAGTTACCAGAATCTAAGAGCTCTGCTACTGGATCTTGAGCCTGCTTTGTTAAATTAGTGTACCAGACGACTGTGTTGTTTTGGGTCAGGACGAGGTTGCCGGTGGCATTTACCGTCAATACGCCAGAGGAGTCGTTTATTGGGTTGATGTTATTTGCTACCCAGACTACAGTTTGTGGGATTTTCTTGTACCAAATTCCCAGGTAGCGTTTGCCAGAGTTTCCTGGGGTGAAGAAACCAAGCTCAAATTTTCCACCTTGGGAAACTAACGTTGTTCTTGAAGCGTCACTGAGGTTTTGGGATTGACGAATGGAACTAACTGCCATGGAAGCTTTGAAACCAGAGAAAAGAACATAAACAACGATGCTCATGAAACAGAGATTGTCCATTGGTTGAGCTTTGAGGGTTCTTGGGATGGATTATAGAGTTATTTTCTGTTCTTGGCAATGCAGAATTGCTTTCTATTTTGGGTACATGCAAAGCAGAATTGTGAAAGCCGCAAGAAACGTCATGCATTGGCTGACTAGAAGTTCAAAAGAATTAAAAGTAGTTTTGCAGGCTGCTATGCAAGTGATCAGGTAGAATAAGAAAAGAAAAAGGAGGAGCTTGGAATGAGGAGGTAGGTGCAAGTCATTTTCAGTTTCTAAACAGAGCATCACCATTCACGTGAAATCATGTTCCAGAAAGGCGAAATGACGTCCAAGGTTCCCCGGCTTATCAGCAAAGGATGGTTAAATTAATGGAAGAATTACAATTAGATTCCAAGAAAAAGATTTAATTACCTTGACAAGTGAAAAATAAACAAGACAAATTTCAGAATGAAGGATGACTATAAGTTCAAACTTATCACTTGTTATTAAAATTTTTTGATAATTAAATTTCTTCTTTAAGATTTCTTATTAATTCTCTTCAAATTAATAGAGCATCACAGTTCACTTGAATTGATCGTCACGTTAATGTTTTAAAAATAACTTGGTTGTTAAAATTCAAATTACGCTTAAAAAAATATAACAAAAATTATTTTTAAATTACACATTCTAAATTTAAAAGATAAAAAAAATAGAGAGAAAGATAATTAAAATAGTCCCTAAAGAAGCTTAAGGTGTGGAAGAAATATTACTTAGTGGAGAGAAAATAGGGGGATAAAAATTAAAGCAAGGTAAAATTTGTGGGTAGAAGAAAGATAAGTTTGAAATTTTATAGGATTAAAAAAAAATGAGAGAGAGAAAAGGAACATTATAATCAATTCAACAGCTAAAACAATACTCCAATGAAAAATATTGGTAAAAAATGAAGAGAGAAGGAGGACAAAAAAGAATAAAATGGAAGGGAAGAGATAAATCTTTACGTCTTCCAATCAAACACATTCTTACGGTAGGATTATAAAATTTTAATAAAAATTGCAGGAAGAAAGGATAAAAAGAAATAAATTACCCATTAAAATTTATCTTCCATTCCCTTCCCTTTTATTGCCTTTGAATCCAACCATAATGTCCAATTTTCTGTGCCCCTCTTTAATTGTTAAACGGTTTTCTTTTTTGGGACCTTAAACTTTTAAAACCTTATATTAATGACGCCTTCAATTAATGTCTGCTTCAAATACTGTGGTCTCAAAAGTCAATTCACCTGGGCTGCGCCGTCTGAACCCTATTCCCATGTGCTTTAAATTCGTTAAAATCGTGCACCGGAAGATTTATTCAATTTGAAAAAAAAAAAAAAATAGTCTGCTAAAAATAAGTTTGTGGAAGAAGTTAATGAATAATCATAATGCCCCTAAGTTAAAAGATTTATTTTAATTTTAAATATAAAACATTAGTTTTTTTATTTTCCTCATTTAATATTTTTCAAATTATTTTAAGAAAAATGATAAAAAAGAAGTGAAAAATTACAAAATTCCAAATCAGACAACATTTTATTTAATATTAAAAATACTAAATTTTCAAATAACAACAAATTTTTGTTGACATTTCTTATTTGATATTTAGTAATTTTCAATTTTTTTGTCATTTTTCCTTATTTTAATTGATTGCATTCACTATTTTTATCTGTAATATTTAATACTAGTTTTACACAATAATAGCAAATGATCAAGTAAATTATTAAATTTTTTAATTTTCATAGTTAACTAAGTCCTTATATTTAGCATTATGCAAAGTAATAAAGTAAGCATAGAAATAAGATGAGACATGGTTTTAATTTAAATAAAATTATACCTTATCGATTTGTATTTACAGACAAAATTACCTACTTTGCACGCATCAAAATGACCGCTTAATGTTTTTTTCTTAAAAAAAAATACATTATTTTTTCACAAATACCCTCCCTTAAATGCCTTTAACTCTCACACCGCCTCTTTCTTAATTAGTTAAAGCACTTTTTTAAAAGAGTACTTTTTTTATAAAAAAAAACAATTAATTATTGCCTAAATTTTAAAAATTCGTAAATCTTGTAAGAATTCTAAAACCTTCTAAAATTTTTCCTATAAAAAAGAATAGAAGAGAGTAAGTCCCTTTTTTAAATAAGACTTTTTTGCAAGGTATTTACTATATATGCGCACAATGGTTGAATTATTATGAATAAATGTTGCGTAAACTGCAAACCAAATCCAATTTATTATATTATTTTGACATTTGGGAGCAGAGTTACGTGAGGAATTAGAACCAAACCCAATCTCTGACCCAAAAATTCCACTTCAATTATCTTACAATCCCAATTTTTAACCCTACACGTGCCACATCATCAACATCACCTAACTAAAATTTTTTAACAGACCGTGCTTCCTTTTTCTGCAGTGTATGTCTCTCCCTGTCCTCTAGGAAACTAAATTACTATTCTAAATCAAGAATTACATGACCTAGATTTAATATTTTATAAAAGCATAATGGGTTAAGATGAATCCGGCATTTTGAAATATTTTTCCTGTACCACTCAGTATTTCTTGCTAATCTGTGGTTCATCTGATATTTTATGATATTTTTTTAATAGTATTTAGTATCCCGCAATATTTTTGTAACAATTTTACCCTTAAAAGTATTTTTCTCAGTAGTAGTGAACATTTTAAATTTAGGATACTTAGTGTTATTAGAAAAATATTTAGAGTGTTGGATACACAAAAAATTATTAGAAAAAAACTTTAAAATTCTGAGTGGTATTAGAAAAATATTTTAGAGTGTTGAATATATAAAAAATTAGTTTAAGCTATTGAGTGTTATTGAAAAAATGTTTTAAGGTGCTAGAGCCAAATGCAACTTAATCCAAGCGTAATTCATATGTTAAAATTTTATAAACAAATAAATAAAAACTATTAAATTTTGTATAATTGATTCAGAATTTAAAGAGGAAATCAGTGGAGTGAGAATTTAGAACCTAGATAACCATGACAGTAATATTGACATACAATTTAATAAATAAACAAATGGAATCATATCAAAATTTGGATTTTTCACATAATATACTACCTTCTGTCTTAATTATAAGACCTTATTTGTAGTCTATAAATAAGGTCTTATAATTAGGACCAGAAGTAGTACAAATTCTAACTTGTATATACAGAAGAAAAACAAGCACTGTTCTCCAAATACTTTTGGCTGCCCCTCTTCTACATAGCTCCACTTGTGCCCATCCTTCTGTGAAGAGTTCAATATCATCGAGCTTCTAATAAAGTAATAGTTAATTCGTTGGTGGAGCTAACTTCCATTTGACTTGTGGGTGAATTGGTTTCAATGAAATCCTTCTTTGTATAGAAACCAGGCACTTTAGGTTGAGCCAATTCAGTTTCACTTCCTAACATTAGAACCACAGAGTGCATGGTAGGCCTATTCTCTGGATATTGTTGGACACACAAGAGACCAACATGAATACAACGTAGTGCTTTTGATAGATTGCATGATTCCACTAAGTTTGAGTCTATCAGTTCTGTTGCATTTCCTTCTTCCCACAGATTCCAAGCCTGTGCCATAGCAGGCAATCGTTAATCATATGTTCTGTTTTCTATCTTCTTGGATGCTACATGTCATGTTTTTATTGGTCAGTTTGAAAATGAAGTTGTATTTTCAAAAGAATCAGTCAAGTCTCTTTACCAACCAGAAAAATTACCTTCAGCTGTCATAGTTTTGTTTAAGATATCAAAATTGGAACTTCATATGATATACTTACATGACCAATCAGGTTAAGGGAGCGATCTGGATGATAAAAGCCTCTACTTCTCTTCCCGCTTATAATCTCTAACAACAATATACCAAAACTGAAGACATCTGACTTTACAGAAAAAAGACCATCTGCTGCATATTCGGGTGCCATATACCCACTACAAAGGACCAGTAAGACAAATGTTGTTAAAGAAGATCAAGAAATAAAATGAATGTAAGAAACTTGGCGTTGAGATACTCACTAAGTGCCAACTACTTGCTTTGTATTTCCTTCAATTTGGTCTGCTCCGAAGATTCTTGCTATGCCAAAATCTGATATTTTTGGAATTAACTTATCATCAAGTAAAACATTACTTGCTTTGAGATCTCGATGAATAATCCTCAATCTAGAATCTTGATGTAGATAAACAAGACCTCGTGCAATTCCACAAATGATGTGGAATCGTTTAGGCCAATCCAGCCACTTACTTTTGGTATCATCTGTGCATAAAAATAACATTAATTCCTGATTTAACAACAACAGATATTATCAAGTGATACTAGCATTATCGCATTAGTCTATCCTAACAAAAAGTTTCATAAAATGTTCATACCAAAAATGAAACTATCCAAGCTCCCATTAGGCATGTATTCATACACCAGCATCTTGTCATCTCCTTGGATGCAACAACCAAAAAGTTTCACAAGATTCCGGTGTTGTAGTTTTGCTATCAATTTTACTTCATTCTTGAACTCATTTATTCCTTGCCTTGAGCTTCCTGAACACCTCTTAACAGCAATCTCTTGCCCGTGTGCTAATTTTCCCTGCATTTCAACGAGCATATTGATACACCTTTTATCCTATGAATACTTAATGCTGCTATATCTTAACACTAGGAGAGTTAATTACCCTATATACACGTCCAAAACCCCCTTCACCAATTTTGTTCTCTGATGAGAAGTTATTAGTGGCAATAGCGAGCGTTGAAAAGTCAAGCACCAGGAGATCCAGATCATCCACACTTTCTCCTCTGTTTTGATCTCCTTCGCTGTCTTTTGGATTATCTGACAAAAAAGAGAAAAAGCTTCTATTTAGCACTTACATGGATAATGTACATGATGGTTTATTCAATGACTAAATTTAGTGCTTTCTACTTTGGTTTTAGGTTGGTTTTGCCCCGAGTTTTATCGTATAAATGATCAGGAAATCACCTGTGCAGTTACTTGATGTAAATTTTTTATACTGTTTTTAGTAGTGGAGCTACTTCACGTGAGAATTTGCTATTTCCAAACTGTTATAAAACTCTATTGCAGCAATCTATTAACTACATCAACAAAACAAACACAAAGATTCATGATTTCATTCGCACACCTAAATTCATCTCTTCAAATTGAGTGGCTTGGTATTTAACTACTCACAACCATTATATTTGTCAACAACAGCCAAATTGTACAAGGAAGCAGAAAACAGAGGAAATTATATGATAAGAAATTTACCAGTCATCTTCCTCATCCTTCGATCTTGGTAGATACAAAAACACAAGCCTAGTAAAAGCACCACAGAAATTGCACCCAAGGTTGAGACAATTATTATTGTCAGCTTCTTCGTTCTCCTACGTTCTTCATCTTCATGGTTAAATATAATTAAACCAGGAAAAAGAGGAGTAAAATCAAAGATCTATACATTCAAGGATTTCTAGAAATCTTCAGAGAGTACTTACCTAGCTCCGAAATAGCCATTCGGATATACAGTTCCTGGTGATCAGACGGAAAGTGTCTGATATCAATTAAATCTCCAAACCACATAACACAGCCACTTCCAGCTCCTGATATATTTTTACTTGTGTAGGCCATGCAAGAACAATTTCTCAGACACCTCTCTCTGCATCCCTCTAGACTCATACTCTGATCAGTCCAAGTGAGTTTAGTTTCTGGCATTTTCAACCCAGTCAATCTGATAAACCCGTCCTTGCTTCCATTATTACAGTTCAATGCTTTATTTCTCACACATCCTCCTGACCAATCCATTGTGTTCCAAGCTTGTGGTATCTTAGGCTTGAATCCTTTCAAGCACTGGCAAACAGGGGAGTCACTGATAATACAATTCCCATTTGGCCCACAGAGGTTATAGTTATCACAATAATCCTTAGGTAGTGACTTATAAATCATCCAATTTTGATCTGCTTCAACCCACACGTAGCGATTGGCCTGAAAAGTGGATTGGTTCATCACCATTCTTGATATCACAGAAGTGTTGTTAAGGCTAAAAGTGTAGTAAACCTCGTCCGAAGTGGATATAAAGTTGAAATTATAGATTGGGTTTGGCTTTAAATCTGGTATGCCACTGAAATATAAACCATTCCAAGGTCCAATTCTCATGAACTTCTTTGATCCCTTCATGAGGAAAAACTCAGGATAGTTGTGAAGCAATAATTCCCAAGAAAACCCACTTGGGGTTGGATCATCTGGGCTCTTCCAAGCTGTCATTTTCCTATTCAAACGTGTTCTCAGGTCCCATCCCAGCTTCATGCCAGGAAGCAATGTATCAGAAGGATAATCGAAACTTTGCCACAAATAAACTTCTGGGTTTGCTTCATTTACATCTCTCACCACAAAATTACCAGAATCCAAGAGCTCTGCTACTGTATCCTGAGCCTGCCTTGTTAAATTCGTGTGCCAAAGGATGGTTTTGTTCTGTGTGAGGACGAGGTTGCCAGTGGCGTTTACCGTTAATACACCGGAGGAGTCGTTAGTCGGGTTAACGCTATTTGCTACCCAGACAACAGTTTGTGGGATTTTCTTGTACCAAATTCCCAGGTAGCGTTTGTCGGAGTTTCCTGGGGTGAAGAAACCAAGCTCAAAGTTTCCACCTTGGGAAATTAAAGTCGTGCCTGAGGCGTCACTGATGTTTTGGGACGGACGGACGGAACTAACTGCCATGGAAGCTTTGAAACCCGAGGCAAGAACATAAACAACGATGCTCATGAAACCGAGAACATCCATGGGTTGAACTTTGAGGTTCTTGGGATGGGTCATAAAACTATTCTCGGTGTTTTGCAATGCAGAAAGAGACATTATAGGCTTGACTATCCACCGCAAAGAATTAAAATATAGTTTTCAGGTTTTGTGTAGGTGAGTGAGCAAGTAGAATAAGCAAAGAAAACAGTTGTGAATAAGTAGGTAGAGGTCATTATCGGTGTAAAACTGAGCAAGCATCACAATTCACACGAACACATGGTTGCAGAAAATTGAAGGCCAAGTCTAAGGTTTTACGCTGCTGTATCAGAAACAGGATCCTTCATTAAATCCTGTGTTTAACGAGTCAGTTATGTGAGATTAGCTACGTACGATGGTTGTAATTATCCTAATGGTAGATGTCAGCATGATATCATGGTTGTTTAAGAATTGGATTCCGTTGTATGCTAATTATGTTGAGTTGATATAAAAATGCATTTACGACACGAGACGATATTTGGGACATAATGATGATGATTTTTAAAATTTCATTACAATTATTTATGTGTAACAAATGAATCAATGCCAAAACAGACCATATTCATTCTTATTAACTAGTGTAACAACTTATTTTTTTCTCGTCTTAAAAATCCAATAGAGTTGTATTACTACCTCCGATCCTAATTATAAAACCCAGTTGACTAATTTGAAGAGATTAAGAAAATAAGTTAAGTTAGTTATTTGTAATAAATATGTGTTGTTTTTCCTAAAATATCCTTACTAATCAACTATATTGGCTAGAACTACCATTATTAAAAGGATTATCTTGGAAAAAAAATACATAAATATAATAGACAAAGTAGATTGTGGTCCTATATTTAGGATCAAAATAAAAATCAAATAAGATCTTATATTAAGGACCGGAGGTAGTATTTTAGAATATTGAATGAGATTTTTCATAAGTTGAAATTGCTTTATTTTTGTGTTGTTGAACTCTGACGATGAAACCAATTAGAAGAATTATTAATTAGAAAAATAGGAAATGGAGACACTAACAACGGTCAAATTCGGTGGTCTTTTTATTTTTATTTTTTGACCCTGAGAGCGACTCAGTAGGGTTGACTTTTTTAATATGCTTCTTGGCATACATTTTTTTTTCTTACATATAAAAACTAAATAATTAATTTGTAAATATTAAAAAAAATTAATTAAAAATATTATCTTTTCTAAAATGTCCTTATTAATCATAATTATTAAAACTACTTCTTGATGAGGCTCTTTAACACGCATTATAGAGATTATTTGGAAACAAAATAGATAAATATTGAAGACAAAGTAAATTTGAGTTTTATATTCTAGATCAAATTAAATCTCCAACTAGATTTTATATTAAGATTGTTTAGCTATTTTTCAAAGAAATATTGTCATTTGAATTTTTCAAGGGGGTAATTTTGTTTCAAGTCTTATATGTCAAAAAAACACACAGAGGAAGAAAGAAAGAACCAGCAGGGAATTATTGTTGGCGTCATTTTGAGAAGACTAATGTAGAGTGTATGCTCTATTTGTACCACGTCGTTGTCTAGTAATAAGTAATAACTGGATTCAAACAGAGTGGGCCAGAAAACGATAGCTGGAGCGCGCCATTCACCTGCTTAATTGCGATGCTGTCCCCATTAACACCCCCTTCTGACTCGTTCATGACATAAGCTATGTACTCCCCCCGGTCCTCTATATTATAGCCTCTGGTCGTCAAGATAAGAACTACTTATCATAAATATAAAATTTTAATTTATTTTATTTATCATATTTATTTATTTATTTTTTAAAATAGTCCCTTGATGATTGTATATATTAAAAAGTCTCCATTCTAATGTACCTAATTAATAAAAATATTTTAAGAAAAGCAATACTCATTTATTACAAATAACTAATCTAATAAATTTTTTTAATATTCACAAATTAGTTATCTAGCTTTCATGGATCAGTGACAGTACTTGAATAATTACCAACCGCAATCAGGTTTAACGGAAGGAATTAGATTTTCATAACTTGACAAACAAAGTATGAATTTTCAGACGATTGGAAGAGATACTTACATTTAGTACCATACAGTACTTAGCCTCCAAGATTAAGCGGTGACCCTGAATAAGAAACTATAGACTCCCTGGAAGAGCGGAGGATCAATTATTAGCCTTGATTAGGTTCATTCTCTGCTTATTAAGAGTCAATTGTGGGTCACCTTTGTAATATTCACATATGCGATGGTACTTTCAAACTTTCAGACTTTGAAACACCAATGAGACTTGCCAATGTTCAGCATCAATTCAGCATATCCGATAGAATTATTAGTCAAACCGTCCTCTGATATTGTTATTTGTCGAACCCCACCTTGAAAATTTTGTCATATAACAGAGTTTCCAGTGCTAAATATACACGAGTTAATTCATGCATATCATCATCTTCATCATCATTAATATTAATGAGATGTTTTCAAGGAATTTCCTTGAAGCTTTGTGTCTATGCTTAGTATGAGAAAACATATAGATCCTTTGATACTTATATTTTAGAAGTGATACTTAACCAAACTTTGAACTTTAATTTTAGTTCATCAACGCAAATCTTGACGTTTCAATCAGCTACAATATCTTCTAGATTCCACGCAATTTACCAAGGCATAGTCTTGTTACTTCTTAATAATCATATCAGAAGCAAAGAGCTATATATAAGCATAGCTTCCTCCCCCTGCCCCCTCCAATTAAAAATATAAGTACCAATGAATTGACATTACAAGCAGGATTGAACTTGTGGTCCCTTCTACTTATAGAGAACCTTTACGTGTCATTAAGTTATAAGACTATTGATTATAAGTATGGCTTAGTGACAAGGAACTACCACAACATTCAAATAATTTTTCAAACTATAAGGATTAAAAAAGAATCCGACACACTTTTTCTTTTTTTAACATGAATCACCTATGAGACAGTGTGCTAATAGAATGTACACGGCTTTAATTTGCAAGAAAAGCATTGAGGAAATGGATTTAGTAGTTATTATGTTAAAGTTGTCTCTTTGTCTTCTTTTCTTAGGTTTTTTTCAGCATTTTATTTGTAGGCTAAGTTTTTGTACTATGTAAAGTCTACTTTATTTAATCATTTTGTCTTTTTCCCAAAAAAAAAAATCGAAGAAATGGATGTGAAGAAGCAAGATAACTCTATCTGGCCTGTGGCAGAGTCATACTTATTTCAGTGCTTGAAGAAGACATCATCTTCATGTCAGAACAATACTCTCCTTCAGCTGACGTCCTTTCTAATAGGAAACCAGGCTTCTTTGGTTCAGGCAAGGCACTCTCACTGCTCAACATTATTAATACTAACGCCATGTTTGGCCTATCCTCAGGATGCAGTTGTACACAAAGAAGAGCCACATGGATGCAACGTAATACTTCTGATAAATTTAAGTTGTCCCCCAAACAAGCATCTATTAGTTCCTTTGAGTTATCCTCCTTCCATAGTCTCCAAGCCTGCACGAATTTAGAGCATCTGTGATCTCAACCAGTGAGTTGCAGCATTGTAGGTAAAAATGAAGTTTGATGTTCTTTGTCACTCACATGGCTGATAAGATTAAAACCGTAGTTTGGATAGGAAGCCCCTCGGTTTTTCTTTCCACTTATTATTTCTAGAAGTAATACACCGAAACTGAATACATCAGATTTAATTGAAAATATTCCTTGGACAGCATATTCTGGCGCCATATAACCACTATAATAAATAACAAAAGAGTTAATAATTGGTAGAAATGTGTAAAACCTGTAACAAGGTAGTGTCACAAATCTTGAGATACTTACTATGTGCCAATCACTTTCTTTGTATTTCCTTCCATTTGATCTCCTCCGAACATTCTTGCAATACCAAAATCAGAAATTTTCGGATTTAAATCCTTATCTAACAGAATATTGCTTGTTTTAAGATCTCTATGTATGATTCTTAACCGAGAATCTTGATGAAGATAGAGAAGTCCTCGAACAATTCCAAATATAATGTGAAAACGTTGTGGCCAATCCAGAGATTTACTTTGTCGAAAATCTGTCAAGTTTCATAGTTATATTAAATCTGAACTTGAAACAAATTAAGACTTTCATAAAGCTGGGTTTCAAATTTTTTCGAAAACATACCAAAAAGAATGGTATCTAAACTTTTGTTGGGCATGTATTCATAGATGAGCATTTTCTCCTCTCTTTGAATGCAACAGCCAAGGACTTTAACAAGATTCCGGTGTTGAAGTTTCGCACACATTATAACTTCATTCTTGAATTCTTCCGATCCTTGTCTAGATGCCTCAGATAACCTTTTGACAGCAATCTCTTGCCCATCTCCCAGTGTACCCTGAAAAATTGACATTCAAAGAAGACTAAATCATGATAAATAGGAGGGCACTGTTTTTCGTTTCTTCTATCTAGAGATGTTGCATATATACCCTGTATACAGGTCCAAAACCACCTTGGCCAAGCTTCTTGTCACTTGAGAAATCATTAGTGGCACGAACAATTGTGGCAACGTCAAAGAAAGGCAACTCTATGTCTTCTTGCTCTCCTTCGTGACTATTCCCGGTCAAAATTTTCTCTGTATCATGTCAAGCAACACTAATAATCTCACCATAATAAAGTACAAAATAGAGGACTTCTAGCATATTGCCACTTAGCCAATAGTAATCAGAAACCAAGACTCTTTCATGCTTCCCTGTCAATGTAATAACTGGTGTGAGATTCACACTGAACACTTGTCAAGTGAATGAAAGTGACAGCTCAATCTTGCAGTGACATGCTTCGGAGATGGTTTTGGACAACTAAAGTTATCTTAGAATCATAATTTGCAGATGGGACTAACATTGAACGAAAATATGTGATTAATCAAATGCATTGTAAATTTAACATCATCTAATGCCTTGACAACACATCCATGTTTTAAAAAAACAGTAATTTTCCCCTTCCAGAAAATGAGATTGCAGGCAGCTGGAAGAACATAGGATGGGGATTTGCTGTCAGTTTTGCAAGCTTCGCTTATAATGAATCCAGTTTCTACTTAAAGGAAATAATAAATAAGATCGTAGTCATTTCATATATAGATCAGCTGCTGAAAGAAATTTCACAAAAATGAATGAATTCATGGAAAGATCATCTGGTTAAGGAAGTGTACCTCTTTGCTTTCTATTCTTCCAATGAACGGAAAAGAAGGCCAAAAGCATCATGAGAACCAAGGAAAAAGTAACTGTTGTTCCCACGACAACCTTTTTCTTATGCTTTTCTGCATCTTCTAGTACTGATTGAGGGAGGAATGAACCAGCACACCATCAATATACTGAGAAATGAAGTAATAGAGCACCAATAGAAAGATTGAAAGTTCATACCAGTATCAGAATAAGCCATTCGAATAAAAAGATCTTGCGAAGGGACTGTAGCCACTCTCAAATCAATAAGATCATCAAACCAAAGGATACAACCACTGCCTCCTGCAGTAATGTACAAGTTTGCATAAGCCTTGCAGGAACAATTTTCCCAGCATTTAGCCTTGCACTCCGAAAGTCTCATACTTGCATTAACCAAGATGTTCTTGTATCTGGCATTTTTAGCCCATTAAATTTTCTGAAACCATCTTTTTCTCTGACCCTACAGCGCCATGGTTCACTGCGCACACATCCCTGAGTCCAGTCCAATGCATCATACTTTTGAGGTGATTTTGGCTTGAATCCTGTTAAACACTGGCAACGTGGTGATTCACTTGCAATACAATTTCCATTGGGGCCACAAGGATTATAACTGTCACAGTTATCTTTTGGTATAGATGAATAAAGTATCCAACTTTTGGTTTGTTCATCCCAGATGTAACGCTGACGAAAATAAACAGTTTGGTTTAGAACAACTCTTGTAATCACAGATTTGTCCTGGAGATTAGAAGTGTAAACCACCTGATGCAAAACCAAAAGAAATGAAACGAAGATGGTCAAACAATTCAAACATCAGTTTCTTTTGTTATCTATGAGACATTTATGAAACATGAATTTGCATAACCACCACCTCGTCTTCATTGACGACAAATTGCAGCTGGAAAAGGGGAGTGGTTTTGCCACCAATGCTGACTCCGTTCCAAGGGCCACTTCTTTGAAATTCTTCTGAGCCCTTCCACATTACTAACTCAGGAATAGGACCAAGGGCGACACCACAAGTGAAGTCTCCAGGAGATGGGTCATCCCAGTTCCTCCAAGCTGTTAGGCGTCGATTCAGCCTAGTTTTCAGGTCCCACCCTATCTTCATTCCTGGTAAAAATGTATCAGAGGGATAATCAAAACTCTGCCATAGGTAGTTTTGAGGATTCTGGTCTTGTTCATTCCTCAGTACTAGGTTTCCTGAGTCTAGAAGCTGTGCAATGGGATTCAAGCCTTGTATCGTTGAGTTTGCTGACCAAATAATAGTCTGGTTCCGGCTGAGAAGCACAAGACGTCCCTCAGTGTTTATGCTCAACATACCTGAGTTGTCTTTGACTGGTTTTTCACGGTTGGCCACCCAAACAACAGTTTTCTGGGGGATGCTCTTGTACCAAATTCCAACATATCGGTGTGTGGAGCCACCAGGGCTGAAGAAGCCCAATTCAAAGATCCCATCTTTAGACACCAAGGTCCTTCCATCAGGGAGCGGCTGATCATGAGTAATAACATCAGATGCAGAAGAAAAGGGAGGGAAGATCAATAGCAGTTTTGTAACAGCAACTATAAGAGAAAGAATGGCCATTATTTTTCTTATATTCAATTCAGAAGATCTCTCAATGCGGAAAGAGGAAAATATGCATACGATTTTGAATGAAGGAAATTTGAATTGCCAAAGCTGGTACTCTGACACAAAAGTAGTGGTGGAGAGAAGGAGGGTGCAGGTGAATAATTTGACCAGGAACTAAGAATTGACAGATAATAAACGATTCTTCAGAGTTCAAACGACCAAAAACTTGAGCTATTCTGGTTCTTCATTTATAGCATATTGCCATGTATCAAAAATCGCTTCCCATCTCTGTCAATCAGGTAGTCGTAATGAACAATGAATTAAAGCGTGTCTACTACTCTATATGAAACCCAGGTGAAGCCTCTTCGGAAAAGTCAAGAAACAATGAATGTCTTGGAGGAAAACTACAGACAAATATCATTGAAGACCTTTACAATTGCAGAAGCTTGGGTCAGGCGTGTTTCACACGTGTGTTGGAAGAATCGGATCCTGAAAGGATGTAGACATGTGGTCTTTGATGTTGATACAATAACCAAGAGAGGGGGGGGGGGGGGGAAGCCGCCTTGTGAACTGTGAACTTCACTCTACTGCCGTTCTTCCCAAAAACACAGCGTAAGAGGATCCAGTAACGCGGGGAGGTTTGTTAAAAAGCACCTTCACATTCGACGAGGAAAATACATGAAAGAAATTTGGGACGATGAGATGAACTGATTTTTTTCCCAATAAATCACGTAGCGATCATTCTAACCAAGCTATTAATATGAAATCCAGTTTATTAATCTAGGAAGATTAAAAATTTAAATAAATTATTTTAAAATATTATATTTATTGCTTTTGTCTAAACTAATTTGTCTGGCTTAATATACTTCCTGATCCTTAATATAAAAGCTGGATAATTAGTTTAAAAAATTAGTGAAGTTAGTTATTTATAATAAATATGTGTTTACTTTTCTAAATGATCCTTATGTAATCATGTATATTAAAACTACTTTTTGCTGAAAACACCTCACAAGCAACAAATATATTTGGAGAAAACATAATAAATTTGAGAGATAAAGTTGATTAAAATATTATATTCAAAATTAAGTCTAAGCTTCAGGCTAGTTCTTATATTTAGGACTGGACGTAGTTTAATCTAATTATACATACAAGTATTTTAAAAAGATTACGTAACATGTGTTATAATTAAGTAATTTTTTTTATCTTCCTTAATTTTCTAAGTGGGTAAGTTGTAGTAGAGAATTTGAATTGGCAGCCTCACAATTAATTTAATGGAAGTATTAGATGTCATTAAGTTACAAAACGCAAACAAACAAACAAACAAACTATTTGTCTTGCAAGGGGACGAATCGCCATCTATCCCATCTCCAGATCAACAGATTTTAGGTTCATAGAATTCAGCTAATATCAATCCAATTATATATATGCTTTATGCCTTATCACGTTTAGGAATTTAGAGCTCCACTTTCATATTTGATGTCAGATTCATTTAACGGGATACATTTTGGGACCCATTTACTTTAATTCAGTGCCTTATTTTTAAAGTCTTTTTAGCTGGCCAAAGTGTTATTTTTAAAGTTAGAGTTCTTTACATTACATTGATCTATGTATTCTACTAAAATGGTGCTTGAGTCAAACATGAAGCCTCGTATTCTGCTGCAATCAACGCTTACTGGTTAAGCATTTTTTTTTTTTTTTTATAGTTTTAGACATAGCGTACATTTATTTTGAAAAAAAGATCACATTTTAAGTCTAAAGAAATGGTAGATTGTAATGTATTAATTAGTTATAACATTTAATTGGTAAAATATAAAAATAAATATATTTTATTTCCAAATTTAAAATATATAAAAGAAAACGAACCTAAATAAAGTAAAATATATTCATATCATATATATTTTTATCCAAAATGTTTATATAAATTTAAAAAAACATAAAAATCATTTATAAATAAAGTAAAATAGATAAGATACTTGTACATTTAGAGTATGTTTAGATTAGCGTTGGGCAAAACTGACTTATAGTCCAACTAACTTTTATAACTGAAATTAGAGTAAAAGTCAGTTAGTATAATGCGATTTATGTTTAGATAGGTGTTTATAAAAAGTCAGTGGAAAAAGTTGAAAGTCGTTTGGATAATTAATAGAAAAGTTAGTTTAATTATAAAATGACTGAAAAAGGCATTAACTTTATTGAGTAGTAGTGTTTGAAATTTTATGTTTTTAAGGTGATAATAGTTTAAAAAAATACATAAAATTATTATGATAAAATATAAATAGTTTATTTGTGAAATTATAAAATAAAAATATTTGTTACGGAGAAAAATTTGAAAACACATTGTAGATAATTAACTAAATATACATAATAGACAAACATGAATATAAATTAAAATTCATTTAGTCTCTAATTAAAGTAAATGAAATCATATAATTAATTAGATCGTAAGTTTTGTATAATTTTTTCATAAGTCAGTTAGAAAAGTTAATCCAAATTGTGTTAAATAAGTCAGTTAAAAAAGTTACTTTTTTCTATAAGTCAGTTAGAAAAGAAGCCACATCCAAACAATTTTCTGAGTCAAAATAAATCACAAACCTCAGTTTCACACTTCCCCGTATACTTTTATCATTCCCAACAGTAATCCAAACGAGCCCTTAATTCTTAAAAAACTTCATATTAAAACAGCACACAACCCTAACACAATAATTTAATGTCTTCACGGTGGCCAGTGCATTTTTAATTCTTAAAATTAAACACTCATTATTCTCCTAAAAATCATTTTAAAAGTGTTCTTCACGTAGTTTGAGACGCAGTATTTTTCACATATTTATTTCTCATAAAATTATTTTTAGAATAATAGTTCAGTTTCCGGTCAAACAATATTCAAGATAAAATTCCTGACGCGTTCTTTTACTTTTACATGACATCATTCAAAATATTCCCATGTTACGTCAACTCGTCAATAATGAGGTGGCAGGTTTTTGGTCCATGCTTATTAATCTCTCCGCCTCCGCTCTTTATGACTTTATCATGGTTTTCACATTCGTACTTTATTTTCTTGGTGGGATGCCTAAATTCCACAACAACTTTCTGAACTTTGAATTGTTTTTTTATTTTAATTTTTTTTATAACTTTTCAAGTTTAACGTAACTAATTAATCTATCTTCTCAAGCTTTAGATATATATATTTTCATATAATAATCATTTACTCTATATATAATATAATAGGATTGCATGCACGTAATTTTTACTATTATTTATAAATCATGAATTATTTAGCTTGTATCAAATTCTGCTGTATGAAGCTAAGCAGAAAGTCTAATTTAGCTGGCTATTTGTTTATAAGCTAAAATAAAGGCCAGATTTTATAAGAATGAACATTTCACATAAACAAATGTTAACAAATACTAGCTTCCCGACTTAATATAAAAGCTAGTTAATAAATAAGTTTAATCTTAAATATAAGAACTCAACACATTTTGTGTATCAAATTTATAATTTATTTTTCAAAATATTCCTATTGGTTACACATATTAAGAGGATTTTCATCCAAAAGTAGTAATGACTAAAATACTTTAAAAAAATCAACATCATAACTAAAAGAATATTTTTAAAAAATTAAGTATTTGTTACAAATAGCGTATTAACTAACTTGCTTAATTTATATGAATTAGTCAAGTATAAGTAACTTTATGGGTGTGGGGCAGAAAAAACTTCTATGGGAGGTAGTAACTTTATTGGTGGATTACGTCCATTTATGCACTTGATGGAGATAATAATTAATTGCCCGTGACTTTCCTATATTACTAGTATTTATCACTTTATATGAATATTTTTGACTTTGAATGATGTTATTTAATTCTATATGGACTCCTATGACATGATAATTAAATCGTTGAATTGCAAATAATTGACATTTATTTTTTCTTGCCAGGAGTTGCGAGATATTATCATGCCGGCTTTCTCTAGTCTGTATTCACATCAAAACTTGCCAAGTCTGATTTCGCTTCGGCTTCCTTTCCCAGTTATATACTGATACTTAGTATAAGATCTTGTTTGAATTTTATGTTTATTCTAAATATAAGACTCCAATCTATTTTGTCTCTCACATTTACTCAATTTTTTCAAGATAGTCCTTCTAATAATTATAGTTTTAGCTAATATACTTAATTAGTAAGGATATTTTATAAAAGACAACATCTATTTATTACAAATAACTTACTTAACTTCTTTTTTTAATTTTCTCAAATTAATCAATTGGTTTTTATAATTAATAATACTACTGCACATTTACGCATGTCTCAACTTGCCTCTTTCAAGTTCTAAGGATCATCCATGGCCATTCTTCTTCCTCTCATCCTCGCTTTCATCACTTCATGCTCACTTTCTTCTGCAACTGATACTCTTACGCAGTCTCATTCACTTGTTGATCACGCAAATGGAACCACCACCTTGGTGTCCAGCGACGGAACCTTCGAACTCGGTTTCTTCTCCCCCGGCTCTTCCTCAAACCGCTACCTTGGCATCTGGTACAAAAATATCCCCGATACGACCGTCGTCTGGGTGGCCAACCGCCAAACGCCGCTCAGGAACGACAACAACTTCACAACGCCGAGTCGTTTGAGCATAACCGACGAGGGAGGTCTTGTGCTCCTCAGCCAAAACGGCACCGTGGTTTGGTCGGCAAACACGACGGTGAACAATCGAGGCGTAAGTGTTGTTGCGCAGCTTTTGGATTCAGGGAACTTGGTTCTGAGAAATGAACAGGATGAGGTTGATGTTGTTGATGATGCGAAGTATATATGGCAGAGTTTTGATTATCCGAGCGATACGTTTTTGCCTGGAATGAAGATTGGGTGGGATCTGAGAAGAGGAATTAACAGGGAATTGACGGCGTGGAAAAGTTGGGACGATCCTTCTGTTGGAGACTTGAGATGGGGCATGGTGGTCGGAGTGACGCCGGAGCTGGTGATGTGGAAGGGAGAAGAAGAGTATTATCGGAGTGGTCCTTGGAATGGAGTTATTTTCAGTGGGAAAACTACGCCAATCTTTGAGCTTCAGTTCGTCTCTAATCAAGATGAGGTATTCAATTTTCCTAAGTTTCACAAAACATTGTTTACTTTGGAACTTTGATTCAACTTTTTAAACATGTCAAAGCTAGTAAACTACATCATTGTTAGGATGTTAAAATCGTTATTAAGATATGAAGTACGAGCGAACCGATTTAATATAGGAAGAAATGATTCTTTTTTTTTTTGTGGAAATTTTGAGCCTTTTCTTTGTTTTTCCCCCCCCTTTTTGTTTCAATATAGAAAGATGCCAGTCTATGTCGCGTGTATCATATTACCATCTCATTGATTCGGCTGAACAAAGTATCGTCTCATTGATTCGACCAAGCTGAGACTTCCGGGTAGCAATTTGTTCTTTCCCCAATATTTTTTCAAATTTTAATTAATAATTAATAGTAAATTATAGTTTGAGCGAAATGTTATGGATGATCTTCAAATCCAAGCAAATAATAGTCACCTTCCTATTTTTTTGGGCAATTATTTTTGGTAAATCTAACGAGAGTCGTTCGTTTTCTTTCTCGTGGTTCGGCGCAAGGTGGTTTACACTTCCAAGCTGCAGAACAAATCGGTGATCACAAGGGTTGTATTGAACGGAACTACTTCTTATCGTCAGCGCTATAACTGGGTTGAGCAAACTAAAAGCTGGAGGCTTTACTCATCTGTGCCCAGAGATAATTGTGACAACTACAATCTCTGTGGCCCCTATGGAAATTGCATAGTTAATGACTCTCCCCCCTGCCAGTGTCTCTCAGGGTTCAAGCCAAAATCACCCCAAAACTACAGTGCTTTGGACTGGACCCAGGGATGTGTTCGCAGTGAATCTTGGAGCTGTGGGGTAAAAAATAGAGATGGGTTTCGAAGATTCAGTGGGTTGAAAATTCCTGACACTAGAAAAGCTTGGGTTAATGCAAGCATGACACTTGGGGTTTGCAGAATGAAATGCTTGGCAAATTGTTCCTGTACTGCTTATGCAAACTTGTATGTTACTGGGGGAGGTATTGGGTGTTTGATTTGGTTTGGTGAACTTATTGATTTGAGAGTGGCTTCCACTCCTGGGCAAGATCTATATATTCGAATGGCTGCCTCGGAAACTGGTATGAACTCTAATCTTTCAATCGCTGAAAACCCCATTTTGGTTCTACCATATTATTTGAGTGCCGGTTGGTTCCTTTAAAGATTTTTCAGCAACTAGAAATGTTGATCACTTGATACACGTTATCTTTTTAGTGTCTCACTAGTCTTGTAGACAGTTGAATGGCGTGCGCGAACAATGAACTGAAATTGGTAATTGCGAATGTCCTTGTGTCAGTATGAAATTGAAAAAAGTACTCTTTTGAAGACTAAAATGAATTGTTAAAACTTCGGGGGGATTATACTGAAACAAGATGCACCTTTAGAGGTTTAAAATATCAATTCATTTAGGATTTGTACTATAAAGTTTGCTTTTGTTTTGACTCCATATTTCATCTGATCCTCAAATGAACGACTGCGATTTTAGTATCTACAGAGTAACACATTTTAATATATTTTTTTTGGGCTATGAAACTGAAACAAAGCTATCCTTGTAGGTATTAAAGTTATCAAACAAAACCTTTGAAGAAGCTAGTTGATAGTTAGGTGACATTGGATAATGGGAGTTTAGTCTTCTTCTTCTTCTTCAGTGTACTTTGTGCTGATTCATTTCTCTGTCAAAATTTTAAAGATGCAAAAGGGCACAAGAAAATGGTGGGCATTGTGGTGACAGCGGTTACTGTTCCATTGGTTTTTCTGGCGCTTTTGGCTCTTTCTTGCACTCATTGGAGGAAAAGAAGGCGCAGAGGTAAACTTTCTTATTTGCTATATTTTATTCATCATCTAAACTATCTGGCATGAGCATTAAACTATCTGTTAGCGTTGCTTCCTTTTTTAGTCGCCTTGTAACATACAAAGCACTTTATTAATCTCACTCCCACAATATTTCATCCATGGTTATTCTCTCATCTGCCTATGATGTTCATAAGGTGAACCTCCTTTATGCAAGGCCAGTTTCCAAACTTGTGATATTTAGGATAGGTTGTTGCTTCCATTGACGTGACACTTGAATGATTAAGAAAAGTCTTGCATTTGGTGGCACAACTCAAGATTTTTCCTTCAAAAGAAAGTTCCTCTTTTATGATGTTGAACTTGTTTGGTCAATACAGAGAAAACCTCCCTAGAGAATAAGAGTGAAGGTGAACAAGAGGACTTAGACCTGCCATTCTACGACCTTGCTACAATTGTCCATGCCACTAATGACTTCTCAAATGACAAGAAGCTTGGCCAAGGTGGTTTTGGACCAGTATACAAGGTATGTGTATTTATGCACACACACTCATGAGTATATCTATATACCAGCAACATGCCTGTTAAGGACAAAGGGCAGTCCATCCTTTCATTCATCACGCTTGAATTTTCCTTAAAAATTTTTTTAGGGTATTTTAGCAGATGGACAAGAGATTGCTATCAAGAGGCTATCACAGAGCTCTGGACAAGGAACGAAAGAATTTAAGAATGAAGTGTCATTGTGTGCAAAACTTCAACACCGAAATCTTGTCAAGGTTCTTGGATGTTGCATCCAAGGAGAAGAGAAGATGCTCATCTATGAATACATGCCTAACAAAAGCCTAGACAACTTTTTATTTGGTCCGTGTATATGCAGAATCTTGTCTTTAGCAGAATGGTATGCTTTCATTTGTATCACGTCCAAACTTAAAGTAATTTACTGACTTGACAGATTCCAGGCAGAGCAAATTGCTAGACTGGCCAAGGCGCTTTCATATCATATTTGGAATTGCTCGAGGGCTTCTCTATCTTCACCAAGATTCTAGATTACGGATTATACATAGAGATCTTAAAGCAAGTAATATTTTGTTAGATGGGCAGATGAACCCGAAAATTTCAGATTTTGGCATGGCAAGAATGTTTGGTGGCGATCAAATTGAAGGGAATACAAATAGAATAGCTGGTACCTAGTAAGTCCTAAATTATTGCCTTGCATTTTCTATTTTCTATCAACTATTAAAGAATATTAACTCATTTTTAATTTCTTTCAGTGGTTATATGTCACCAGAATATGCCATTCATGGGTCATTCTCCATTAAATCGGATGTGTTTAGCTTTGGCATGTTATTATTGGAAATAGTAAGTGGAAAGAAAAACCGAGGAGCTTCTTATCCAAACCAGGGTTTTAACCTTATTGGACATGTGAGTAACTAACTTCATTTTCTGTTCTTTGTGTTATTCAAAGTTAAATATTAAATATTATATATAAAATCTTGACAAATGTGTAATATTCAAATTTTAGTTTTTGAACTTTTATTTTCTGATTTAATCTCAAAAGCAAACATAGTTGCCAATATTTTGTCGTCCATGCAGATTTTAAATGTTATTTGAATTACATATATAAGAACACTAAAGTTATGGTTGAAAAGAAATTTTTTTTTAATGTTTCACCAATAGGGAGGATCTAGAAGCTAATCTGGGGGTGGGGGGCACAATGCGAAACTACAGCAAAGTTTTTTTTTTTTTTTTTTTTGGGGGGGGTGGTGGGCCGGGGAATAAAATTTTCAGTAACATGGTGGGCAAGCACCCCTGCTCTCTCCACCCCCCCCCAAAAAAAAAAAAAAAAAAATTGTCCCTCCTGACAAAGAGGCATTTTGGTCTTTTGTCCCACTTTGCTCCAAGCTCCCCCTCTATGATCCCAATCTCGTCTAAGCTAAAAAGTAATTTTGTTTCTCTTGATGAGTATCAAACATGTCTGGACACTATCTGATGCTGTCAGAAGATACATGTGTATACATGTAAATATGGTTTCTGTTGCTGCACACACACACACACACATATATATATTAATCTATTACTTTTGTGCGGATCATAATCTCATTGATGCTTTGTTTTTTTCCCCCCCTCAAGGCATGGAGACTGTGGAAGGATGGCAACCCACTGGAATTAATTGATGGCTGTTTGGGGGAAGCTTTTAACTCATCAGAAGCACTGCGCTGTATTCGGGTTGGTCTTCTGTGTATGCAACTGCATCCTGAGGATAGGCCAGACATGGCCTCAGTAATTGTGATGTTGAGCAGTGAGAATGTGTTGCCTCAGCCTAAGGAGCCTGGTTTCTTGATAGAGAGGATTATGGTGGGAGAAGGATGTGCTTCTTCTGGCAACCAGATATCTTCTTCAACTAATGAAGTAACTGTGACTCAGTTGGAGGCCAGATAAGGTGTTATCTTACTTCTTACTATATGATGCATATGGAAGCATTTCATTTTGTTTTCTCATTGTATATTCTATGGCAATTAATCATTCTTGTAGATTGTTGGTGTAAATATAGTATCTTAAATTGGTTGTGGTGATATGCAAGTTAGATGCTGAGTGAGATTTTTTGCTTTGTTCCTTCCTCATCTGTTGTGGACATATTGAATTAAACTTCGATATAGCTCTTTACCAATTGATCAATTCTCTTTTTTTCTTTTTTTTGGGTAAAAGCTCTCAAGTTATTTCTTAACATTTGATTTTATTGGTGACCTACTTATCTTTGCTTATAGATAATGATCCGGCACATTTTCATCATGAGTTGTATGAGTGGCTGGAGTGACACCAATGTTAGATCCTGACTCATATATTTTTGAGATTTTCGTGTTGTATGATTTTTTCTCTTAAATGTATTTAAAAAAAAAAAAAACTAGAACTCATCCCTTCCCTGGTTAAAATTCCTGCTAAGCAGGATTGATATATGCACATTAATCCAGAAAAAACAGCATGAAGCACAATAATTTTCCTTTGGCCTACATTTTCCCCAACTACTCTCTAATGATGGACGTAGTTGTAGAATGTGTAGGGTTGTAAATTGCGAAGTGGCAAAAAGTAAAATATTGTCCATCAAATACAATTTTGCACAACGAGATGCGGTCTGAAGGATGAAGATTGTAACCTAGGTATGCTGTTGATCTGTGCAATACGTTTCTCTCCACATTTCATGCATATGCCAGAAAACAACATAGAGCAATACAAAATTGTAAGCAATATCACTAAGAGTTGTTTATACCAATATATATCACTTGCTTTTGTTAAAATCGCTAATCATGTATTCAATACAAAAAGTTAAGCAAAGCAATTGTTTATATGGGCTCTGTTTCAGTTGTAGAAAATTTATTCATTGAAGCTGGCATGTGGTTGCCGGCAGAAGATTCACTTCTAATTGTTGGCATATTTTCTAAAAGAAAGCCAGACTCTTTAGGTTGAGGCAAGTCATCCTCACTGCTTAACATCACAGCCACATATGTCATGTTTGGCCTATCATTAGGATGGTGTTGCACGCAAAGAAGACTGATATGAATGCATCTTAATACTTCTGATTCAATACAAGACTCTTCCAAATGCGCATCAATCAATTTTTGTGGGATTCCCTCCTTTCACAATCTCCATGCTTACAACCATCCCAAACATCTATCAATTGCCAGTTCATTAAAGATAAGAATGAAGTTAGGCTACAAGTTACTAACATGCTCGATAAGATTATGACTTTGGTTTGGTAAGCAGAACCTTCCATTCTTCTTTCCACTCACTATTTCCAATAGTAATATTCCAAAATTGAGTACATCAGACTTCATGAAAAATGATCCCTTGATTGAGTATTTTGATGCCATATAACCATTGAAATAAGTCATCAATGAGTTAATATTGTCTTCAATAATGTCTACAAATACAAATCATTATGTAACTTTAAGTGATACTTATTATGTACCAACAATTCTTCTTCTATTTTCTTCAATTTGATCGCTTCCAAAGATCCTTGCCAATCCAAAATCTAATATTTTGGATTCAACTTATTCTCTAGTAATAAATTACTTGCTTTAAGATCTCTATGAATGATTCTCAATCTCGAGTCTTGATGAAGATTACATAAGCTCTCGAGCAATTCCATATATAACATAAAAGCATTTGGACCAATTTAAGAGTTTTCTTTGAGGGGAAGAACCTGTAAAGTTAAAAAAGTAAAAATTAGTTGTTATCCGAGCTGAGTTTAAAGAAATTGATAAATATACAAATGTATGAACCAAAAATAAACGAATCTAAACTCTTATTGGGCATGTATTCATAAATGAGTATTTGTTCTTTTCCTTGGATGCAACAACCGAGAATTTTAACAAGATTTTGATGCTGAAGTTTGGCGTAGGATATAACTTCATTCTTGAATTCTTTTATTCCTTGATTAGAATTTTTTGAAAGTCGCTTGACAGCAATCTCCTGGCCATCAACTAACATGCCCTAACCATTAAAAAAACATTGTCATATATGACATCATATCTTAAAAGACTAAAATCACTTTCTTTACTCTTGTTTATCAGTTCATCGCAAGTTACCTTATACGCTGGTCCGAAACCACCTTGGCCAAGCTTATTGTCAATTGAGAAGTTGTCGGTAGCACAAGCTTTTATATCAAAGTTATAGAAAGGAAGCTCCATATCTCCCCTAGCAGTGTCTTCATCATTAAGTTCTATGGACAAAGTTCTATGAGTTTTCACTGAAACAAGGCATAAAACATACATGATTTTTTTCCTAAGCATATATGCACACTAACAGAATTCAAAATTTGTCCTTTTATACCCTTTAAAAGATAAACCAAAAACAAAAAGGGCAGTTGAGCATAAGAATGTTTACCTCCAGATTTTCTTCTTCTCTTATAAATACAGTAGAAAGTGAAAAGCATCACAAGAGCTGCTAAAATGGTAGCTGCTATGACAATTCTCTTTCTCTTGTTTTCATTAGCACCTTCACGGTTAGCTTCGCAATGTAGCCAATGCACAAAAAGTGAGTTAGCTAAGCTCCCAGAAAGTGAATAGACAAGTAATGAAAGATGTATATTACCTAATTTTTTATCCGTACCCGCAAGGCTAGGATATAGATTTTGGCCAACATTTGACATTTGATTTATGTCAATAAGATCCCCAAACCACATGGCACAGCCACGACCTCCTCCCCTGATATCTGAATTAGCATAAGCAGTACAAGAACATTTTTCCCAGGATTTCGCTTTACGCTCCTCAAGCGTCATACTTGCATTGACCCAAGTATGTGTAGCATCTGGTCATTTCAACCCACTAAATTTAAGAAAAGTGTCTTTACCTTTCACGTTACAGTTCCACTGGTCACTACGAACACACCCTTCTGTCCAGTCAAACGTGTCCCAATTTTTGGGTGATTTTGGATTGAATCCTCTCAAGCATTGGCAATTGGATAATTCAATGATACAAATTCCATTCGAGCCGCAAGTATTGTACTTTTCGCGGTTATCTCTTGGTAAATCACCAAAAGATTTCTAACTTTGAGTATCTTCAACCCATATCAACCTTTGCATTGCATATTTTGTTTGGTTCAAGACATCTATAAAAATCTCAGACTCATTGTTGGGAGTGTACATGAAAGTAGACCTCATCCTTTGGATACCAACGCTATATTGCTGTTCACTGCAGAAGAACCACTAAATGAAACACCATTCCAAGGGCTTATCCTGTAATATTCTGTGAGCCCTTGCCAGAAAACCTTTTCTGGTAAATTGTGAAGCATGAGCTCGCTTCTAAAGTCTCCTGCAGAAGGGTCATCCCAGTTCTTCCATGCTGTCAAATACCGATTAGGACCAGTTCTTAGGTTCCATCCTACCTTCATTCCTGGCAATAATGTATCAGAAGGATAGTCAAAACTCTGCCACATGTAGTTTTCTGGATTCTGGTCTTTCTCATCTCTTAGTACCAAGTTTCCAGAGCCTAAAAGTTGGACAATTGGACTCGATGCCTTTCCTGTTGAATTCGCCAACCAAACAAGTGTGTCATTATTGTTCACAAGTACTAGGTTTCCCTCTTTGTTTATGATAAACTTTCCTGAACTGTGTTTCATTGGGTTTTCACGGTTGGCAACCCAAACAACAGTTCTTACTGTTTTGCTTTTGAACCAGATTCCAATATAGCGATGTGGACGGCTACCTGGGCCAAAAAATCCCAGTTCGTACTTTCCATTGTCAGACACTAAGGTGGTTCTTCCATCATCAACAAGTGGCTGAGATTGTGTGATAATATTAATATCAGATGAAGAGGCCACTGGAAGGAGGAAGATAGCAAGCAGATTGGTGAGAAGAAGCACACAAGGAGGGATGGCCATGGCTTTAACGAAGGTGTTGTAAAATTCAAAGGTATATATGGAAATGATGTAGGAGGATATAAGTGTAGAAGAAGCACGTTGATTGACTTCTGATGGGTCACATAAATCTCATAAGTCGTCAGATACGAGTATATAACTATATATAGGGAAAGGTGGCAAGAGATAGAAAACGGTTCGTTTCTGTAATGCTTTAAGTCAAAATCTGCTAGCTGCCTAAGTTTCCACTGTGGATATTGGTTTTTGAATTCCTCCTATTTTTTCGTAGTCTCCAGTAAGAGTTAGGAAAATTTTATTTAAGAAATTCCGTGACATACGAAAAAACTATAGTATTTTTACTAAGAGATTGCCAGTGTATCTTAAAATTATAACCCGTTTTTCTCAAAGTTTAATATAATTAAATATTTAGCTTGTGATCTTTCCTTTCCTATCTTTTGCGCTTTCTTTCCGCATAGATATCTTTTTAGTGAAGAAAATTTTATTCAAGACACTAAATGTAGACACTTTTCCCAGTAGGCATTTGAATCTTGATTCATCACGTTGTGAGCAACTAACCCGTTCTACTATATATATATATATATATATATTTGCCTCTATTTGGTTGGAGGAATATGGAGGAGAATATAAATTTTAATGGGTTTAATTTTTTTTTTTTTAAAAAAAAGTGAGGCAAAATTTTTTAATTAATTTTTTTAATAATGTTCTCTTGTATGTTTTCTTTATTAAAATTTTATAATCATATTTGTGTTACTTTTAAATTGAATTCATTAAAATTTTTCCTCTATTCTATTCCCCTCCTCCTAGAAAAGGTTGAACCACCTGATTAAGCTTTCTTCGCAAATAATTAAAAGCAAAAATATTATATTTTTCTGGTCGAGTCCTTCCCCCCTACTGTATCGGCTGTAATTATATAGATAGAAAACATGTCTGACAAATTCAGAACATTCTACTATGAGAAAATGAAATAATTTAAACAGAAAAGGTCCCAAAAAATTAAAAAAAGAAAAAGAAAAGAGAAGAGTTGCCAGCTACTACTTTTTCAAGGCTAATTCTGATAGAAGTTTTAGTGCACAAACTATTTGCACAATATATGGATATACAAATAGCACTAAGGCAAAAGACTTTGACACACAGAACATGAAGCACTCTTTTGGGGGAAGTTGGGTAGTTAACATAAATACCCACAAAGAAAATAGCGAGTTGGAACATTTTCAATGCCTTTGATTTGTCTGGGTGCCAGTTTGTTCAACGGAAATTGATTGAATTATAATAAACATGTCAAATTAGGAGCATCATTCAGACTCAAGGTCATCTTTATTTGTTGCAAATAGCCAGTCTTAAGAGTATGCTCAGTATCAGTATATACAACATATAAGCAACATATTTATAGAAGTACAAAGCTACAAGCACTATGCCCAACCTGGCTTGCTTTATTGCAATTTGCTAATATTCTTGTATTTTCAGTGTTATTTGTTCTATATAGCAGTATAAACAATATGGAAAAAACAATTGTTTATCTGGGCTCTAATTCAGTGATGGAAATTCTATTCATTGAATCTATTGTGTGATTGCAATTATATGATTCTGCATTGATTGGGATATATTCTAAGAGGAAACCAAGCTCTTTAGGTTGAGGCAAGTCACCCTCACTACTTAACATCACAACCACAGATGCCATGTTTGGTCTGTCATTAGGATTGTGTTGCACACAAAGAAGACCAATATGAATGCATCGTAATACTTCTGGTTCAATACAAGATTCTTCCACATTTGCATCAATGAATTTATTTGGGATTCCTTCCTTCCACAACCTCCATGCCTACAATAATTCCAAAATGTCTATCAATTACTAGTTTATTAAAGATAAATGTATGAAATTAAGTTGCTAGCTACCAACATGTCCAACAAGATTGAGACTTTGGTTTGGTGAGGAGAATCCTTTGTTTTTCTTTCCACTCACTATCTCCAGTAGTAATATTCCAAAACTGAATACATCAGATTTTGTAGAAAATAACCCATAAATTGCATATTCAGGTGCCATATAACCACTGAAAAATAAGTAATAAGTGAGTTTTCTGTAGTCTTCAATAACGTGTTAAACCACAAAAGCACAATATGATTAAGAGATACTCACTATGTACCGACAATTCGCTTTGTATTCTCTTCAATTTGATCTCTTCCAAAAATCTTTGCCAAACCAAAATCGGAGATCTTTGGATTCAATTCATTGTCGAGTAATATATTACTTGCTTTAAGATCTCTGTGAATAATTCTTAATCTTGAATCCTGATGAAGATACAAAAGACCTCGAGCAATCCCACATATAATGTAAAATCGTTGTGACCAATTTAGAGGTGTAGTTTGGGTAGAAGAGCCTATAAAAATTGCAAATGACAAAAGAAATTAATTTTTATCCAAGTTGGCATAAAATTATAAATACAAAAATATACGTAGAGTACAAACCAAAAATAAACAAATCCAAACTCTTATTAGGCATGTACTCGTATATCAGCATTTTCTCCTCTCCTTGGATGCAACATCCAAGAACTTTAACTAGATTACGATGTTGAAGTTTGGCACATAATATAACTTCATTCTTGAATTCTTCCATTCCTTGGTGAGAGTTCTGTGATAGTCTCTTGATAGCAATCTCTTGTCCATCATTTAATATACCCTAATCATGTGTATTTTAAACAAATAATGTTATCTATGACATAATAAATCAAAAAATTACAAATACACGTTTGCTCTTCTTTGTTGGTTTATTACAAGTTTACCTTGTATACTGGTCCAAAACCACCTTGTCCAAGCATATTGTCAATGGAGAAGTTATGCGTAGCATTAGCTATTATTGTAAAGTCAAAGAGAGGAAGCTCCAAATCTTCTTCTGAGCTTTCATCGTTATTTGCTATTGCCAACACAGTTACTCAATTTATCGCTCCAGAAAATTAAACGGCACAAATATAACATATTTTTCTTTTTCAAAACATGATTTCACTTTGCCTAATCTGGTTGAATTCCAAACTTGACCTTTTACATTCTTTAAAGAGAGAAAGAAAACAAAAAGTGTTATCAAAAAAAGAAAGAAAGAAAGAAAGAAAGAAAACAAAAAGAAAAGGCAATTGATCTTAAGAAAATGTTGCTTACCTTTAGGTTTTCTTTTGCTCCTATAAATATAGAATGTGAGAAGCATCACAAGAACTCCAGAAACGGTAACTGAGATCACAATTATCTTTATCTTGTATTCATTATTACCTTCATGGTTAGCTTCACATAGAAATGAACAAATATATAGTGAATGTACAGCAAATTGAGATAACTAAACACCCCAAAAAAAAAAAAAAAAAGCAGAGAAGAATAGATAATCAATGAAAGGATATAAATACCTAGTTCTGCAGAAGCAATTCGAATATACAAATCTTGATCAACATCATTTGACATTTGTTTCATATCAGTAAGATTACCAAACCACATGACACAACCACTACCTCCTCTTCTGATATCTGAATTAGCATAAGCAGTACAAGAACAATTTTCCCAACATTTGGCTTTGCACTCCTCAAGTGTCATACTTGTATTGACCCAAGATTTTGTAATATCTGGTAATTTCAGGCCACTAAATTTAAGGAAACTGTCTTTACCTTTCACCTTACAGCTCCATAGTTCACTGTGAACACACCCTCCTGTCCAATCAAACATTTCCCAGTTTTTGGGTGATTTTGGCTTGAATCCCTTCAAGCACTGGCATATAGCTGTATCAACGATGATGCAATTTCCATATGCACCACAAAGATTATATAGTTCACAATTATCTCTTGGTAGATCACCAAAAGATTTCCATGTTTTTCCATCTTCAATCCACACAAGCCTCTGCAAAGCGTGCTTTGTTTGGTTTAAAACTCTTATAGAAACCTCTGACTCATTGTCGGGAGTGTATATGAAATAAACCTCGTCTTCATTGGAAACCAATGTTAAGTTATTATGAACTAATTCTTCCATCGTTGTAGGAGTGCCACTAAAATCAAGACCATTCCATGGGCCACTTCTGTGATATTCTGTGGAGCCTTCCCATAAGACTATTTCTGGTAAATTGTGAAGCATGAGTTCACTTCTGAAGTCTCCTGGAGAAGGATCATCCCAACTTTTCCATGCCGTTAAATGTCGATTAAGACCAGTTCTAAGGTCCCATCCAAACTTGATTCCTGGCAAAAGAGTATCAGAAGGATAATCAAAACTCTGCCACAAGTAGTTTTGTGGACTGATCTGGTCTTGTTCATCCTTCAGAACCAAATTTCCAGAGTCTAGAAGTTGTACGATTGGACTTGAAGCTTTTTTGGTTGAATTTGCTAACCAAACAACAGTCTCGTTCTGGCTTAGAAGCACAAGGTTTCCTTCTGTGTTAATGCTCAGCTTCCCTGAATTACCTTTGACTGGTTTTTCACGGTTGGCAACCCAGACAATCCTTCTAGTTGGGATGTTCTTGAACCAGATTCCGATGTATCGGTTTGTGGAACTACCTGGGCTGAAAAAACCTAGCTCGAACTTTCCATTTTCAGACACCAAGGTGGTTGTTCCACCGTCAACCAGTGGCTGAGATTGTGTAATAATATCAACAGCAGTGGCTAATAACGAAGACAACAATAGAACCACAATGGTATAACTATAAACATGCGCACAAAGAAGGATGGCCATTGATTTGTTCAAAGCGTGGCCAAGTTACCTATATATATATATATATATATATATATATATATTTATATATATGTACACATACGTATAGAAATCATCTATGTTGAGGAAGTAAGCGCAAGAAAGGTTGAACAAAGCACGTTGATTGACTTGGACCGTTGAATGTCGCAAGGAAGAGTGATGACTACTTCAAAAAATATGGAATATGGTCTTTTATAGAGAGGGTATTCTTTTTTGTATTTACAATTTATAAATTATAGTATTAAAATTTTCACATGAATGCACAATTATACCTTTTATTGATTATTTATGAAAAGAGGTCATTAAAATATAAAAAAATATATTAAAAAGAGATTAAGTTGGAATATTATTAAATTTTAAGATAAAATTAAGCAGATTTAAGATTTTTCTTACTTTCAATGGAATATATTAGAAGTGTTTTATCAATGAGGCAAGGACGAAGTGTATTTAGGAGCAAAAAAGAAACCTACGCAAAGGTTGACTAAAACATGTGGCCAAGATGATAAGGAAAATAGCATTCCAACTATCTTACGTTGTTCATTATTCTTCGGTATTGTTGACAGCTTAATTTTTAATTTAACTACGAGAGACTTTTCTTTATATGAAATTAAATAAGCAAAATTTCAAACTTACATAAGCCATTCATTGATTTAATTAATCTTATGAAATAGCGAATCTCACAAATTGAAAATAAATAAAAAGTAAGATAAAAATGATATAAGAAAGAAATAAATGCAGTTAACAAAAACGACGTGTTTGGACAAATGAGAATCAAATATCTTGTAGGAATGTTAATTACGCTATAGTAAGGACTTTTAATTTTGGAATATGTTAAATAACGACCTAAGTTGTTGGTTGGACTTTTTTTTTTTTTTGAATTAATTTTTGCCGTGTCTATGCTTATAATATTTTGAAGACTTATCTTTAATTATTTCAATACTGAGCTTTGATACTTTTGTAGTTTTATTACTCTCAGATACATTGACAATTTATTTATATATATAATATAAAAATTTTAACAGGCTCAAATGATCATGAATTCATTAAAATACTCTCTTCTTGTTGAAGTTGTATGGGTCTCACTTTCAATGGCAAATTCAATAAGATTTTCTTACCCAGATATTTTATTATATTCCCTTATTAAGTAAACTAATGGTATAATTAAAAAATAATCCTTATTTTATTATTACCCGCCTTAGCCTTATCTTTTAAGTTGAATAGTCTCCACGTATTCTCTCTGTTTTTTTTTTTTAAGATAACACTCCATGCATTTCTTCGTGGACAGCTTTTAAAATGAGCATATATATACTCCTCTGGTCATTAATATAGGACCTAATTGTTGAGTTGGTTTTGATCCTAAATATAATATCTATTTACTCCTCCGGTCCTTAATATAAGATCCATTTAACTAATTTGATTAGATTAAGGAAGTTAGGTAAGTTAGTTAATTATAAAAAATGTGACATGTTTTTTCTAAAACACCATAATCATCTTTCTTAATACCCCCTCCCTCTTCTACACTTGATTATGATTGAGGGAGTATCTATAAGGGTAATTTAGAGAAAATTGATAAATATGAGAAATGGGTCTTATATTTAGGATCAGAACCAACTCACCAATTGGGTCCTATATTAAGGACCGGAGAAGTATCATATTTATCAATTTTCTCTAAATTACCTCTATGGATACTCCTTCAACCATAATCAAATAGAACAGAAAGAAGAGTATTAAGAAAGATAATTATGATATTTTTAAAAAAACGTGTCACATTTCTTATAATTAATTAAATTACCTAACTTTCTTAATCTAATTAAATTAGTTAAATAGGTCTTATATTAAAGACCAAAAGAGTATATATATATATATATATAATCGCTACTGTTGGCAAAATAAAAAAATCGCTATCAAATATCAACGTTAGTCATCATATCGTTACCTACACGCTGGGAGACTGCACTTACAAATCCCACGTTAGTGAAGGCAACATCTCACCTAACGTACCCCGGAAGACAACTAACATTTTCCACCTTTCTCAATTCTTTTTTTTTTAAATTAAAAAAAAAAAAGAAGCCTTTTTCATGTCTGGGTTTGGGCAATAAGAGAAGATATTAGACAAATTTTAATCCGTCACCGAAGTATATTTTCTGCCTGTCCTAATGTAAGGCAATTAGCTTTATTATAAATGAATAAAACTGAAAAAATTGTTCAAGACATAATCATAAGACATGAGTTAAATCATTTCTGTCACAAGTTTGTTTGTTATTCAGTTCCAAACTAGATAATTCAGACAATAAAAGATCGAAAGAGAAAGAAAAAAAAAGGTCCATTTTAGGGATGCCAAAATCAACTTTTTAATATTGGAAAGTCAATACCAACTTTTCCCACGGCTGATGTTAATGACAGTCCTGGTTCACAAATGCAGTACAAGTTCGTGCAATTTTCAGGCCTAACATATTATCCTTTGATTTGTCAGGGCCAATTTGTTTCTTAACAAGGGGAAAACACAATGAAAGAGAAAATTGCTTTTATTTAAACTACAAGCACAATATCGAATCAAGAGAGTCGCTTAGAATGAACATCCTCTTGCATTTAGGCAAATAGCTAGTCCTATCCTTAAGAGTATACTCATTAGTGCTCCAAAATCAAGAAGTAAAAATTGAGTCTACCTGGCTTCTAACAAGGTGATAGATGTTTCATTACTTGACGGAGTGGTATGATTGTTAGAAGATTCTCCCTTAACTGCAATGTTTTCTAAAAGGAAACCAGGTTCTTTAGGCTTAGGCAAGACACCCTCACTACTCAACATTATAACTACAGATGGCATGTCTGGCCTATCATCAGCATGGTACTGCAAACAAAGAAGACCGATGTGGATGCATCGCACGACTTCTGATTCAACACAAGACTTCCCCAAACGTCCATCAGCGAATTTTAGTGGGATTCCCTCATTCCACAACCTCCATGCCTACAACAATTCAAAGCATTAAATCAGTTACCAATTTCAGTAATGATCAAAGAAAAGTTAGGCTCCTTGTTACTAACATGTCCAATAAGATTAACGCTTTGACTTGGTAAGAAGGGCCCCCTGTTTTTCATGCCACTCACTATTTCTAACAATAACACCCCGAAGCTGAATACATCAGATTTGATTGAGAAGAGTCCATGAATTGCATATTCAGGAGCCATATAACCACTGTTACAAGTTATAAAGTAGTTAATATCATATTTAGTAATGTGCATATATACAAAATCAAAAATATAAGAAAGCATACTCACTATGTACCAACAATTTGTTTGGTGTTATCTTCAATTTGATCCCCTCCAAATATTCTTGCTAGACCGAAATCTGAGATTTTTGGATTTAATTCACTATCTAATAATATATTACTTGCTTTAAGGTCTCTATGGATGATTCTTAGTCTAGAATCTTGATGAAGATACATAAGGCCTCGAGCAATTCCACGGACAATGTGAAAGCGCTTGGACCAATCAAGAAGCTTAGTTTCAGAACCTACAAGTTTTTAATGTATTGGTACTTATCATTATCCGAGGAGAAATAAAAGAAAAGAATGAAAGCCTGCTAATTGACAGCGATACAAACCAAAAATAAATGAATCTAAGCTCTTGTTGGGCATGTATTCATATATGAGCATTATCTCCTCTCCTTGAATGCAACAACCAAGAACCTTGACAAGATTACGGTGCTGGAGTTTGGCACACAATTTAACTTCGTTCTTAAACTCACACAGCCCTTGGCAAGAACTTCGTGAAAGCCGTTTCACTGCAATTTCTTGTCCGTCCGCAAGTATACCCTACCATTTTTATATCGTAAAACTGACTGTCAATACATAACATCAAATATCACAAGAGCCATTGCAATCTTTAGTAACAAGTTAATAGCATCCTTACCCTGTATACAGGACCAAAACCACCTTGGCCAAGCTTGTTGTCCGATGAGAAGTTATTGGTAGCATTAGCTATTAATGCAAGGTCATAGATACGTTGCTCCATATTTCCTTCACGGCCTTCTTCTTTGTCTACTGCTAGCAAGTTTTTTAGCTCCATGTTTCTGTCAGAGCCTTCTTCCTTGGTTGCTGCTAATAATGTTTCTGTTGTAAATTAAATGGAATACATAAATACCCCCCAAAAAAAAAAAAAAATAGTAGCATTAACTATTTCGGCAATGTCAATTGAAGGTGGCTCCATGTTTCCATAAGAGAATTTTTCGTTGTTTAATGTTAACACGGTTTTCATAGTTCAATTTGATACGCTAAATGATAGAAATCTTAAAAAGAATAAGTAAAGGAAATCGTTCTGTTCTTTGGGAAACATAATGGCATCAAACTCAATCATGTCAGATTATAAACCAGACAACCCCAGCTATTGTTAGAACATTGGGTTTGGGTTTTTTGCCTTTTTTTTTGGGGGGGGGGGTGGGGGGGAGTCTAGGCTTTTGGGAATGTTTACCTTTAGAGTTTCTTCTGCGCTTGTAAATGTATAACAAAGTGAAAAGCATCACCACAGCCAATATAGTGGGCACTGTTACAGCAATCACCTTTGTCTTATTTCCATTAGCCTCATCCTGTTCAGCTTCGCAAGAAAACGAAAGAGTTAATAGACAAAAAGTTGAGGTTGCTAAAGAAATCGAAAGATGATTAAAAAATTATACCTGTTTCTGGAGAAGCAAGGCGAATATACAAATTTTGGTCATCAAAGGGAATCTGCCTTATATCAATTAAATCACCGAACCACATAGCACAACCGCTACCTCCTCCCCTGATATCTAAATTAGCATAAGCATTACAAGAACAATTTTCCCAGCATTTGGCTTTGCATTCCTCAAGCGTCATACTTGCATTAACCCAAGAATATGTAGTATCTGGGAATTTGAGCCCACTAAATTTGACAAAATAATCCCTGTTTTTTTCCTTGCAACTCCATGATTCATTGCGGATGCATCCTTGAGACCAGTCCATTGCATTCCAATTTTTGGGTGATTTTGGCAAGAATCCTGTCAAGCACTGGCATATTGGTGTCTCACCCAGGACGCAGTTTCCATTTGGGCCGCAACGATTATATCTGTCGCAATTATCAATTGGCGCAAAACTAAATGTAATCCACCTCTGATCATCTTCACTCCATATTACGTCCAGTAGTGAGTATAATGTTTGGTTGTAGACAAATCTTGTGATCAATGACTTATTTTTGAGAGTATGCATTGAATAAACCTCATCTTTGTTCCAGACAAACGTTGCTTCATAAAGCGGATTGCTTGTCGCATAGGAGATGCCACTGAACCGGACACCATTCCAGGGGCCACTCCTCATATACTCTGTTGGGCCCTGCCGGTTTACTAAATCAGGATAGTTGTGTAGTACAAGCTCTGCTGTAAAGTCTCCAAAAGAAGGGTCATCCCAATTCTTCCATGCTGTAAAACGTCGATTAAGACCAGTTCTCAGGTCCCATCCAAACTTCATTCCTGGCAAGATTGTATCAGAAGGATAGTCGAAGCTTTGCCACAAGTAGGTTTGGGGCTTTTGATCTTTCCCATCTCTTAGAACCAAGTTTCCAGAGCCTAAAAGCTGCAAAATTGGACTCCAGGCCTTTGTGGTGGAATTTGCTGACCAAACAACTGTCTCATTCTGGCCGAGCAGCACAAGACGTCCCTCTGTGTTTATGCTCAACATGCCAGAGTTGTTTTTGATGGGTCTGCCACGGTTGGCAACCCAGACAACAGTTGTACCTGGGATCTCGTGGTACCAGATTCCAACATAGCGGTCGGTGGAACTTCCAGGGCTGAAGAAACCCAATTCGAAGATTTCATTTTCAGAAACCAAGGTCTGGCCGTCAGGAAGAGACTCGAACTGGGTGAGGGTATCAGTTGCAAAAGAAAATCTGGAGAAGAACAAAAGCAGATTGGGAAGAACAAGCCAATAAGGAAGGATAGCCATGGATGTAATGAATTGGTCTACACTAGAATAAATAAGTATACCCCTGATCCTGATGAGGCACATGTTCAAGGGGCAGCCCGCCAGAAGTATACAGGTTGACTTGGCGCTTTTGAAGTCAGAAAAATTGTTCTCTTTCCTTCACACAAGAGAAATTAATTTTCAACGCAAGAATAAGATAATGACTTTTCCAGATGTATGAATAAGATTGCGGCATCATATAAAAAAAACTCCAGACTCAAACTTCAAATTCAATGTAATGCCTTTCGGTCAACAAACTATCAGATCCTTGCATGTGTACTGAGATCCCTCAGATCCATGTAGTAGGGTCAGGGAACGGAAGGTTCAGATCTTTCTTTCCTTTTTTTCCCCCCCTTTTGGGACGATATTCACCATAATTGACTTCTACCATCAAATTGTTGTTCGGTTGAATAATAAAAGGTCGCAAGAAACACAAAAGGTTTCGTTTCGTAAATGCCACAAGTCAAAATTTGCGAAATGCCTATTTTTATTTTTGTAAGTCAATTCCAACAACTACTTTTCCAAAAATCAGGCTGCTTCCTACCTTCATATAGATAAGATAGCACCTATTTAAAAGGAAAAAAAAATCGTTGCTCTGTTCCATCTGATCAAGTTTTTGTCGGCCAAAAATTGAACCAAAAATCGCAGGTAGGCTAATATCAAGTGGAATTGGAATGAAAGGGGTTTAAACTTGAAAGCTTAGTCTGGAATCAGAATGAGACTCAAACATCAAATGGATACTGAAATGGTATAAACTGAAGAAACCTAAGAAAGACTTATGTACCAGATTTCGCTGCTTCAGCTCGTTGAAATCAGCGAGTGAAGAAACCAAGTTCCGAGCTTCCATCTTCGGAACCCAATTGAGTTCCCTTCAAGAGGAAGGAGTGGATGAGACTGGGTCGTGCCGTAATAGAATCAGCCATTAGTTGCAGAGGAAAAGGGAAAATGAACGTCGTTGTTAATAGCAAGCATACCAGGAAGAAACGAAGAATGAAACCCGTTTATGATTTATCTCCCAATAATGGAACAAATCTGATCGATCCATGACACGAAAGAGGCAAATTCACACTTCAAAAGTTAAACTTGAATGAAAATATAAAATCTTACTTTTCGTCAAAAGGTTCCAAACCACACGTATGACTAGCAGCAAGTCACTAAGCTTTATTTAGTGCACACAAATAAATTATTTTTTTTAATACAGAAGCAAGCATTATGCATGAAAATAAAACAAACGATACAATATCAAATCACTGAACAGGACCTCCTGAAGAAAACAACTTAAGTCGAGCTGAAATTGATCTCTAAACAAAATGCCGGAGGCTCCCAAACAATGGCCAACTTCGCATTGGCTTCATAAGCCACTCTAGTGAGGTAATAAGCCACTTTCGGCTTGGATTGAACCAAAACTCTACTTAAAATTTTTGTACAAAAGAATAAATTAGATTTTTGGAGAGGTTGGGTTAGTTTTGGTTTTGCCTTCATGTTCTTCTCTCTTCTTTTGTACGCCAAAAAGTAATTAGGTTAAAAGTTTCTTTAATTAGCATTTTTAAAATTGAACTGATCATTCACATGTCAAAATACTATTTGAAATTTATTATATACTTAGATTGGAGTTGATTGTAATCAAATGTGTGTTTTTAATGTTGATATTAAAATTTTATATCAAAATAAAAAAACTAATTGAATATTTATTAAGGAAAAACTTATATCAATTTATTAATATCCATATACATAGTATAAAAGTTTTGACAGGCTCAAATGATCATGAATTAATCATCAATAAAATACTCTTTTATTGTTGAAGTTGTAAGGGTTTCAAACTTTCAAGTTTCAATGGCAAATTCAATAAAGATTTTGGGACTATGTAGCAACAACAAAAAAAAAGAGGGAAATTATTACGAGAAAAGAATGTAATGATAAAAAAAATTCATAGGCAAACAAACACATAATAATAAATTCTAATATAGAAGACAATAGTAATTCCATATTATATTTATTTATTAGGATTTTATAATGCTTTTAAAAAGAATTTAAATATGTAAGAGGAATTTTATCTTCACTTGCTTAAAAGCATTTTTTTAAGTGTTTTTGTGGTTTTCCGAACTCTTCCTAAGTAAATGGTCTTATTAAAAAAAATAATACTTTTATATTTTCATGTGCCTTATGGTTTAATTTGAATAGTCTTCAGTCCACGCATGTGTTGTTCATGGTCAGTTTTTAAAAATGAGTTATATATATATATTAGATTATTTCGGTATTTAATATAAGATCTAATTAATTAATTTGAGTATATTAAAAATGTTAATTAAATTAGCTAATATGATATGTTTTTTCTAAAATACCTAAATATCTTTTTAATTTTTGTTCTTCTCTATAAGGGAATATCAATAGATTTAATTTAAAAAAATTGATAATTATATAAAATAAGTCTCATATTAAAGACAAATATTAACTATCTAATTATGTCCTATATTAAAGATGGAAAAAAATATTAAAAAAAAAAGTTGCTATCAAATATATAAACTTGGTCATCGTGCCATTAACTACGTTGGGAGATTGCAATTCAAATCCTCCGTTCACCCAACATACACGAGAAGACAAACTAGTCAACGACCATTTTCCGCCTTCGCCTTTTTTTTCCTTTTAGTATGGTTGACAAAATAATTTTTTTTTTGGCCAAATGGTTGACAAAATAATTAAGCGACAAGAAAATAATGCAGAGTAGGGTAGGGACGAGAAATAAATGGGAGGGATTTTAATACTATCATATTTAGTTTAGACAATGAAAAATTTTTCACATTCTTCCTTTTCATGATCAGGAAAATCTTATTGATTGTAAATTTCTCCATACCCATAAGAAAGGACTTGAATGGTGCGATCTCGTCCTCACCCCAAAATGAAAATATTATATCCTTTATCATTTTATACGTTTATTCCCTCTCTTTTCATAGGAAAAAATAAAATTGTTATATTGTGATTAATCCTTATTTTATTTTAGAAAATTCAACATTTTCATTAAACTTACTTAAAAATCACATAGTATTATTTATTATTATATATATATATATATATTAGAAAGGTATTAGATTATTGCATTTGAGTAGACGTCATCGACGCAGCTAGAGAACAACTGAGAATACAAGTGAACTATGCCGTGAAGGACAAAAATGAAAATATTAAAAATATGTTGGGTTAAATATGTCTGTTGCAATTTTTTTTGATTGGGTGAAACACAATTGAAAAAGAAATTGTTTTTATTTAAACCCAAGCATAATCCCCAAAATAAGAGAGCAGTTTAGAATCAACATCATTTGGCATTATTGCAAATAGACAATCTTATCTTTTAAAACTATGCCCATTAGTGGCCTGAAATCAGTAAGCAAAATTGACTTCACCCGGCTTCTAACAAAGTGATAGATACTTCATTATTTGAAAGAGCTGTATGATTGTTAGGAGATTCTTCTCTAATTGGAATGTGTTCTAAGAGAAAACCAGGTTCTTTGGGCTCCGGCAAGACATCCTCACTACTCAACATTATAACCACAGATGTCATGTTTGGCCTATCATCAGCATGGTATTGCAAACAAAGAAGACCGACGTGGATGCATCACAATACTTCTAATTTAACGCAAGACTTCCCTAAACATTCATCGGCAAAGTCTAGTGGGATTCCCTCCTTCCACAACCTCCATGCCTACAGCAATTCAAAACAGTGAATTAGTTACCAATTTCAATAAAGAAAATAGAGAAGTTAGGCTCCTTGGTACTAACATGTCCGATAAGATTAATGCTTTGGCTTGGCAAAACGGGCTCCCTGTTTTTCATGCCACTCACTGTTTCTAACAATAATACGTCAAAACTGAACATATCGGATTTGACGGAGAATTGCCCACGAATTAATATTCAGAGGCTATGTGACCACTATTATATAACATAAAGAAGTTAATATCATATTCAATAAGGTAGATATATTCAAAATAAAAATATCATAAAGCACACTTACTATGTACTAACTATTTGTCTTGTCTTATCTTCAATTTGATCTCCTCCAAATATTCTTGCCAAACCAAAATATGATATTTTTGGATTTAATTCACTATCTAATAATATATTGTTTGCTTTGAGGTCTCTATGGACAATTTTTAATCTAGAATCTTGATGAAGATACATAAGTTCCCGAGCAATTCCATGAATAATGTGAAAGCGCTTGGACCAATCAAGAAATTTTCTTTCAGAACCTATAAATTTTCAATTAAATAACACTTATTATTGTCCAAGAAAGAAATAAAAGAAAAGGATGTAAGTTTTCAAATTGATAGCTCGTTAGCCATACAAACAAAAAATAAATGAATCTAAGCTCTTGTTGGGCATGTGTTCATATATGAGTATTTTCTCTTCTTCTTGAATGCAACAACCAAGAACCTTAACAAGATTACGGTGCTGAAGTTTGGCACACAATTTGACTTCATTCTTAAATTCTTGCAGCCCTTGGTAAGACCTTTGTCAAAACCATTTTACCGCAATTTCTTGTCCATCCGCGAGTAGACCCTACCATTTTTACATCATATAAATGATTCTCAATATGTAACATCATAAATCAGCAAGAGTAACAAGCTAACAACATATGTACCTTGTATACAGGACCAAAACCACCTTGGCCAAGCTTGTTTTCTATGAGAAGTTATTGGTAGCATTAACTATTATAGCAAGATCATAGATACGTTGCTCCATATTTCCTTCATGACCTTCTTCATTGCTTGTTGCTATCAAGGTTTTTAGCTCCATATTTCCGTCAGATCCTTCTTCGTTGTTTGCTGCTAGCAAGGTTTTCTTTGTTCACTTTGTAAATTAAATGTAACACATAAATTGAAAAAAAAAAAAACTATTCGTAGCATTGGGAATGCTTACCTATAGAGTTTCTTCTGCGCTTGTAAATATAAAACAAAGTGAAAAGCATCACAGTAGCCAATACAGTGGTCACTAGTATAGTAATCACCATTGTTTTATTTCCATTAGCTTCATCCTGTTCAGCTTCACAACAAAACGAAATAGGAGTTAATAGACAAAATGTTGAGATCGCTAAAGGAGCCAAGAGATTATTGAAAAGTGATCGCTAAAAGGCCACACCTGTTTCTGGAGAAGCAAGGCGAATATATAAATCTTAGTCATCAAAGGGAATTTGCCTTGTATCAATTAAATCACCGAACCACATAGCACAACCACTTCCTCCATGCCTGACATCTAAATTAGCATAAGCAATACAAGAACAATTTTCCCAGCATTTGGCTTTGCATTCCTCAAGTGTCATGCTTGCATTAACCCAAGAATATGTAGTATCTGGGAATTTGAGCCCACTAAATTTGACAAAATAATCCCTGTTTTTGTCCTTGCAACTCCATGATTTATTGCGGATGCATCCTTGAGACCAGTCCATTGCATTCCAATTTTTGAGTGATTTTGGCAAGAATCCTGTCAAGCACTGGCATATTGGTGTCTCACCTTCAACACAGTTGCCATTTGGGCCACAACGACCAAATCTATCGCAGTTATCAATTGGTACATAGCTGAAAGTAAGCCACCTTTGATCTTCTTCAATCCATATCATGTCCAGTACTGAGTATAATGTCTAGTTCAAGACGAATCTTGTAATCAGTGACTCATTTTTCACATTATAAACTGAGTACGCCTCATCTTTATTCCGGAAAAACTTTCCTTCATGAAATGGATTACTCGTCAAATAAGATTGCCACTGAACCAGACACCATTCCAGGGGCCGCTCCTTGTATACTCTCTTGGGCCCTGCCAGATCACTAAATCAAGATAATTGTGTAGTACAAGTTCTTCTGTAAGGTCTCCAAAGGAACGGTCATCCCAATTCTTCCATGCTGTATGACGTCGATTAAGACCAGTTCTCAGGTCCCATCCCGTCTTCATTCCTAGCAAAATTGTATCATAAGGATAGTCGAAGCTTTGCCACAAGTAGTTGTGGGGCCTTTGATCTTTCCCATCTTTTAGAACCAAATTTCCAGAGCCTAAAAGCTGCACAATTGGACTCCAGGCCTTTGTGGTGGAATTTCCTGACCAAACAACTGTCTCGTTTTTGGCCAAGAAGCACAAGACGTCCCTTTGTGTTTATTCTCAACATGCCAAAGTTGTTTTTGATGGGTCTACTGCGATTGGCAACCCAAAAAATAGTTCTACCTGGGATTTTGTGGTACCAGACTCTAACATAGCGTCGGTGGAACTACCAGGGCTGAAGAAACCCATTCAAAGATTTCATTTTCAGAAACCAAGGTTTGGCTGTCAGGAAGAGACTCGAACTGGGAGGGGTATCAGTTGCAAATGAAAATCTGGAGAAGAACAAAAGCAGATTTGGAAGAAGAAGCAAATAAGGAAGGATAGCCATTGACTTAATAAATTGGGCCTACAACAAGAAAATATATATACCCGTGATCCTGATCTGGCACAAGTTGAAAGGGCAGCCCGCCGAAAGCAAGCAGGTTGACTTGACAGCATTCTTCCCTTCACAGCAGAGGGCTTACATTTCAAAACAAGAATAAGACGTGACTTTTCCAAAAGTATATATGAAGAAGATGGTGACACCATATTCAGAATTCGAGATTCAATCCTTGCATGTGTACTGATATCAATTAAATCCTTGTAGCAGGGTCAGGGAAAGGAAGGATCAGGCCTTTCATTCTAAATTTTTATTGTTTTTTACTAATGGATTCAACATAATTGATTTCTACAATCAAGTTGTTCTCTGCTTCTCTTTACGTCAATGAAATTATCGTTTTTTGTATTAAAATTCTTTTTCTAATTCTTAATATAAGAGCTAGTTTGACTTTTAATTTGGTCCTAAGTAAGACCCTAATTTACTTTATCTTTTATATTTATCCATTTTTTTCAATGTAATCCTTATAGTAGTTGCACATTAGAAGTTTTATCAAATGGTAGTTCTAACTGATACACATGATTAGCAATGATATTTTAGAAAGGCAGTGCCTATTTATTGCAAATAACTAACTTAACAAACTTTCTTAATTTACTTAAATTAGTCAACTAGCTTTTATAATAAAAACCGGAGGTAGTATTATACTAAAATAAAAAATGATATAGTTATTATTTCTTTAAAAAAAACTAATTGACAATCTATTAATATATATATATATATATTATATATATAGACACACAGTATACAAATTTTGACGGGGTCAAATGATCATGAATTATCATCAATAAAACACTCTCTTATTGTTGAAGTTGCAAGGGTTTCAAGGTTTCAATGGCAAAATATAGAAAGATACTTTAATAAAGGTAAAATTGAAATTTTTTGTTAATTTAATGTATTGCTTAATCTTCGAGAATGTGTTATAAGTTACTTGTATTAAACAGCGAAGCGGAACATAGCATAAAAATTTTGATAGGCTCTTATTTTTTGAAGTTGTAATAAGATTTCGTTACCGGCATATTTTTTTGGGACCATGTAACGGCAAAAGAAAAGGGGAAATTATTATGACAAAAGAACATAATTATAAAAAAAAAAATTCACAGGTAAACAAACAGGCAATAATAAGTTCTGACCTAAAAGAAAATAAATTTGATGTTTGTTATGAAAATGAAAAAGTCAGAGAGCATTATTATATACTATAAGGATATATTAATTTATAACGAGTTTAGACTTGAAATCTTCAGAATAAATTCATGCTAATAACATGTAATGAAAATAAAAAATTAGAGAGTAGAACGAGAATAGTAAAACAAGAATTCTTATTTTGTTATTATCTTTTTGCTCTATAACTTTTTCATTTTCATAACAATGTTACATTTATTCAATGAGATTTTATAGTGATTTTCTGAGAAAATATTTGTTATTATTAGCAATATTAATTATATTTCTTATTTTTTTTGCCAGCGGTAATTATGTTCCTTCTTAAGTAAACTAATGATCTTATTTAAAAAATATTTTTTATATTATCACCTGCTTTTATGTTTTAATTTGAATAATCTCATGTTCTTGATGGTCAGTTTTTAAAATGAACTATATATTATAAATAGAAAATAACAATCGCTATCAAATATCAACTTTAGTCATCACCTCATTACTACCGGCTACGTTAAGAGACCACAATTCTTTTTTTATTTTTATTTTTTGACCTGATTAAGAGACTGCAATTCAAATCCTCCATTAGTGAAGTCAATTGTTCACCAAACATATACGAGAAGACAACTACCATTTCCCACCTACGTTTTTTAAAAAAATATATATAATCGGGTTGACAAAACAATCTGGCGACAAGAAAATAATGCGGAGCAAGAAAGAGCATGGGAGGGGTAAAAATATTTCTTAATATAAAAATTAGATAACTAATTCATAAATATTAAAAAAATTAGTTAATTTGATTATTTATAATATATTAGTATTATCTTTCTTAAAATATCTTTGTCAATCATATATATATATTAAAATAAAAACGTTTTAACATGTATAATAACAATAGAGACTACTTTAAAAAAAAAAATATTATAGACAAATTGAACTAGATTCTTATATTTATGATCAAATTAAATTTTTAACTAGTTCTTATATTGTTTATCCCTCTCTTTTCGTAGAAAAAAAATAAATAGTTATATTGTGATTAATATTTATTTTATTTTAGAAAATTCAACATTTTTGTTAAATTTACAACAAAAAAATCACATTATTTATGATAATTTGTTAATATATATTAAAAAACTATTAGATGGCAAGTGAACGAAGGACAAAAATGAAAATATGAAAAATATGTCAGGGTTAATAAAGTAACTAAGATATTTTATAATTTTCCACGATTGCCTTGATGAATTGGTCTGCCCAATGAAAATCGAACACGCTCCTAGACTTTTTAATGCATATAAGATTGGGATGACGTGTTTGGAATCAAAACACAAAGTTCAAGTTTACTGTATCTTTGTTTGCCAATTACAAACTGAAAGATTGACCAAAGTTTTTATAATACGATCAAGAGAAGCCAGATTTCGACCTTTTCCTCCTCTCTTTTCTTTAAAAACAAGATATTAGACAAAATCTTCATCTCTCTTCAAAGTATATTTTCTTCTTGTCCTAATTTAAGGGAAATTAGTTTTATTATAAACAAATAAACTGATAAAAAATTTTCAAGACATGAGCTTAATCATCTCTCCTGCAGATCTTATTTGTTATTCAATTCCAACCCAGATAATTCAAAACATTAAAAAGATTGAAAGAAAAAGAAAAGTGTTCATTTCGGGGATGCTACGAGTTAGAATTTGCGAGCTAACTATTGTTTATTGGAAATCGATACCAACTTTTCCTGAAGCTTAATTCAGAACAAGTTCGTGTAATTTTCATGCCTAATGCATTCTCTTATTGTATGGTGCAATTTTATTTAAACTGAAGCACAATGCCCAAAGAAGGGAGGTGTTTAGAATCAACATTTACTTGCACTATTGCAAACAGACAGTCTTATCCTTAAGAGTACTCTCATTAGTGATCCAAAATAACAAGTCATTTACCTAGCCTCTAACAAGGTAATGGATACTTCATTATTTGAAGGAGTTGTATGGTTATTAGGAGATTCTTTCCTAATTGGTATATGTTCTAAAAGAAAACCAGGTTCTTTAGGCTCAGACAAGATGCTCTCACTACTCAACATTATAACCACAGATGTCATATCTGGCCTATCATCAACGTGGCATTGCAAACAAAGAAGACTGATGTGGATGCATCGCACTACTTCTGATTCAACACAAGACTTCCCCAGATGTTCATCAACAAATTTTAGTGGGATTCCCTCCTTCCACAACCTCCATGCCTACAACAATTCAAAATATTGAATCAGTTGCCAAATTCAATGATGACAAGAGAAAAGTTAGGCTCCTGGTTACTAACATGTCCAATAAGATTAACTTTTGGCTTGACAAGAAGGGCCCCCTGTTCTTCATGCCACTCACTATTTCTAACAGTAACACCCCAAAACTGAACACATCAGATTTGACGGAGAAGAGTCCATGAATTGCATATTCAGGAGCCATATAACCACTATTTCAAGTTATAAAATAGTTAATATCATATTCAGTAATGCTATATATACAAAATCAAAACACAGAAAGTCTACTCACTATGTACCAACTATGCGCCTTGTGTTATCTTCAATTTGATCTCCTCCAAATATTCTTGCCAAACCAAAATCTGAGATTTTTGGATTCAATTTAGTATCCAATAATATATTACTTGCCTAAGGTCTCTATGGACGATTTTTAATCTAGAATCTTGATGAAGATACATAAGTCCCCCGAGCATTCCATGAATAATGTGAAAGCGCTTGGACCAATCACAAAGTTTTCTTTTAGAACCTAAAAAATTTCAATTTAATGATACTTATCATTGTCCAGGAAAGAAATAAAAGAAAGGATGCAAGTCTGCAAATTGATAGTTTTTTTAGCCATACAAACCAAAAATAAATGAATCCAGGCTCTTGTTGGGCATGTATTCATATATGAGCATTTTCTCCTCTCCTTGAATGCAACAACCAAGAACCTTAACAAGATTACGGTGTTGAAGTTTGGCACACAATTTGACTTCATTCTTAAATTCTTGCAGCCCTTGGTAAGAACTTTGTGAAAGTCGTTTCACCGCAATTTCTTGTCCATTGGCGAGTAGACCCTACAATTTTTACATCATAAAAGTGATTGTCCGCTCGTAAGTTCATAAATCAGATGAGTAATTGTAATCTTTTACTCTCCCTAACAAGTTTCACTGCATACTTTCTCTGTATACAACACCAAAACCACCTTGCCC
>NW_021635935.1:0-39150 GCF_004799145.2 Neltuma alba | reverse complement strand
CAGAAAATTAAACGGCACAAATATAACATATTTTTCTTTTTCAAAACATGATTTCACTTTGCCTAATCTGGTTGAATTCCAAACTTGACCTTTTACATTCTTTAAAGAGAGAAAGAAAAAACAAAAGTGTTATCAAAAAAGAAAGAAAGAAAGAAAGAAAGAAAACAAAAAGAAAAGGCAATTGATCTTAAGAAAATGTTGCTTACCTTTAGGTTTTCTTTTGCTCCTATAAATATAGAATGTGAGAAGCATCACAAGAACTCCAGAAACGGTAACTGAGATCACAATTATCTTTATCTTGTATTCATTATTACCTTCATGGTTAGCTTCACATAGAAATGAACAAATATATAGTGAATGTACAGCAAATTGAGATAACTAAACACCCCAAAAAAAAAAAAAAAACAGAGAAGAATAGATAATCAATGAAAGGATAAATACCTAGTTCTGCAGAAGCAATTCGAATATACAAATCTGATCCACATCATTTGACATTGTGTTCATATCAGTAAGATTACCAAACCACATGACACAACCACTACCTCCTCTTCTGATATCCGACTTAGCATAAGCAGTACAAGAACAATTTTCCCAACATTTGGCTTTGCACTCCTCAAGTGTCATACTTGTATTGACCCAAGATTTTGTAATATCTGGTAATTTCAGGCCACTAAATTTAAGGAAACTGTCTTTACCTTTCACCTTACAGCTCCATAGTTCACTGTGAACACACCCTCCTGTCCAATCAAACATTCCCAGTTTTTGGGTGATTTTGGCTTGAATCCCTTCAAGCACTGGCATATAGCTGTATCAACGATGATGCATTTCCATATGCACCACAAAGATTATATAGTTCACAATTATCTCTTGGTAGATCACCAAAAGATTTCCATGTTTTTCCATCTTCAATCCACACAAGCCTCTGCAAAGCGTGCTTTGTTTGGTTTAAAACTCTTATAGAAACCTCTGACTCATTGTCGGGAGTGTATATGAAATAAACCTCGTCTTCATTGGAAACCAATGTTAAGTTATTATGAACTAATTCTTCCATCGTTGTAGGAGTGCCACTAAAATCAAGACCATTCCATGGGCCACTTCTGTGATATTCTGTGGAGCCTTCCCATAAGACTATTTCTGGTAAATTGTGAAGCATGAGTTCACTTCTGAAGTCTCCTGGAGAAGGATCATCCCAACTTTTCCATGCCGTTAAATGTCGATTAAGACCAGTTCTAAGGTCCCATCCAAACTTGATTCCTGGCAAAAGAGTATCAGAAGGATAATCAAAACTCTGCCACAAGTAGTTTTGTGGACTGATCTGGTCTTGTTCATCCTTCAGAACCAAATTTCCAGAGTCTAGAAGTTGTACGATTGGACTTGAAGCTTTTTTGGTTGAATTTGCTAACCAAACAACAGTCTCGTTCTGGCTTAGAAGCACAAGGTTTCCTTCTGTGTTAATGCTCAGCTTCCCTGAATTACCTTTGACTGGTTTTTCACGGTTGGCAACCCAGACAATCCTTCTAGTTGGGATGTTCTTGAACCAGATTCCGATGTATCGGTTTGTGGAACTACCTGGGCTGAAAAAACCTAGCTCGAACTTTCCATTTTCAGACACCAAGGTGGTTGTTCCACCGTCAACCAGTGGCTGAGATTGTGTAATAATATCAACAGCAGTGGCTAATAACGAAGACAACAATAGAACCACAATGGTATAACTATAAACATGCGCACAAAGAAGGATGGCCATTGATTTGTTCAAAGCGTGGCCAAGTTACCTATATATATATATATATATATATATATATATATATTTATATATATGTACACATACGTATAGAAATCATCTATGTTGAGGAAGTAAGCGCAAGAAAGGTTGAACAAAGCACGTTGATTGACTTGGACCGTTGAATGTCGCAAGGAAGAGTGATGACTACTTCAAAAAATATGGAATATGGTCTTTTATAGAGAGGGTATTCTTTTTTGTATTTACAATTTATAAATTATAGTATTAAAATTTTCACATGAATGCACAATTATACCTTTTATTGATTATTTATGAAAAGAGGTCATTAAAATATAAAAAAATATATTAAAAAGAGATTAAGTTGGAATATTATTAAATTTTAAGATAAAATTAAGCAGATTTAAGATTTTTCTTACTTTCAATGGAATATATTAGAAGTGTTTTATCAATGAGGCAAGGACGAAGTGTATTTAGGAGCAAAAAAGAAACCTACGCAAAGGTTGACTAAAACATGTGGCCAAGATGATAAGGAAAATAGCATTCCAACTATCTTACGTTGTTCATTATTCTTCGGTATTGTTGACAGCTTAATTTTTAATTTAACTACGAGAGACTTTTCTTTATATGAAATTAAATAAGCAAAATTTCAAACTTACATAAGCCATTCATTGATTTAATTAATCTTATGAAATAGCGAATCTCACAAATTGAAAATAAATAAAAAGTAAGATAAAAATGATATAAGAAAGAAATAAATGCAGTTAACAAAAACGACGTGTTTGGACAAATGAGAATCAAATATCTTGTAGGAATGTTAATTACGCTATAGTAAGGACTTTTAATTTTGGAATATGTTAAATAACGACCTAAGTTGTTGGTTGGACTTTTTTTTTTTTTGAATTAATTTTTGCCGTGTCTATGCTTATAATATTTTGAAGACTTATCTTTAATTATTTCAATACTGAGCTTTGATACTTTTGTAGTTTTATTACTCTCAGATACATTGACAATTTATTTATATATATAATATAAAAATTTTAACAGGCTCAAATGATCATGAATTCATTAAAATACTCTCTTCTTGTTGAAGTTGTATGGGTCTCACTTTCAATGGCAAATTCAATAAGATTTTCTTACCCAGATATTTTATTATATTCCCTTATTAAGTAAACTAATGGTATAATTAAAAAATAATCCTTATTTTATTATTACCCGCCTTAGCCTTATCTTTTAAGTTGAATAGTCTCCACGTATTCTCTCTGTTTTTTTTTTTTAAGATAACACTCCATGCATTTCTTCGTGGACAGCTTTTAAAATGAGCATATATATACTCCTCTGGTCATTAATATAGGACCTAATTGTTGAGTTGGTTTTGATCCTAAATATAATATCTATTTACTCCTCCGGTCCTTAATATAAGATCCATTTAACTAATTTGATTAGATTAAGGAAGTTAGGTAAGTTAGTTAATTATAAAAAATGTGACATGTTTTTTCTAAAACACCATAATCATCTTTCTTAATACCCCCTCCCTCTTCTACACTTGATTATGATTGAGGGAGTATCTATAAGGGTAATTTAGAGAAAATTGATAAATATGAGAAATGGGTCTTATATTTAGGATCAGAACCAACTCACCAATTGGGTCCTATATTAAGGACCGGAGAAGTATCATATTTATCAATTTTCTCTAAATTACCTCTATGGATACTCCTTCAACCATAATCAAATAGAACAGAAAGAAGAGTATTAAGAAAGATAATTATGATATTTTTAAAAAAAACGTGTCACATTTCTTATAATTAATTAAATTACCTAACTTTCTTAATCTAATTAAATTAGTTAAATAGGTCTTATATTAAAGACCAAAAGAGTATATATATATATATATATATAATCGCTACTGTTGGCAAAATAAAAAAATCGCTATCAAATATCAACGTTAGTCATCATATCGTTACCTACACGCTGGGAGACTGCACTTACAAATCCCACGTTAGTGAAGGCAACATCTCACCTAACGTACCCCGGAAGACAACTAACATTTTCCACCTTTCTCAATTCTTTTTTTTTAAATTAAAAAAAAAAAGAAGCCTTTTTCATGTCTGGGTTTGGGCAATAAGAGAAGATATTAGACAAATTTTAATCCGTCACCGAAGTATATTTTCTGCCTGTCCTAATGTAAGGCAATTAGCTTTATTATAAATGAATAAAACTGAAAAAATTGTTCAAGACATAATCATAAGACATGAGTTAAATCATTTCTGTCACAAGTTTGTTTGTTATTCAGTTCCAAACTAGATAATTCAGACAATAAAAGATCGAAAGAGAAAGAAAAAAAAAGGTCCATTTTAGGGATGCCAAAATCAACTTTTTAATATTGGAAAGTCAATACCAACTTTTCCCACGGCTGATGTTAATGACAGTCCTGGTTCACAAATGCAGTACAAGTTCGTGCAATTTTCAGGCCTAACATATTATCCTTTGATTTGTCAGGGCCAATTTGTTTCTTAACAAGGGGAAAACACAATGAAAGAGAAAATTGCTTTTATTTAAACTACAAGCACAATATCGAATCAAGAGAGTCGCTTAGAATGAACATCCTCTTGCATTTAGGCAAATAGCTAGTCCTATCCTTAAGAGTATACTCATTAGTGCTCCAAAATCAAGAAGTAAAAATTGAGTCTACCTGGCTTCTAACAAGGTGATAGATGTTTCATTACTTGACGGAGTGGTATGATTGTTAGAAGATTCTCCCTTAACTGCAATGTTTTCTAAAAGGAAACCAGGTTCTTTAGGCTTAGGCAAGACACCCTCACTACTCAACATTATAACTACAGATGGCATGTCTGGCCTATCATCAGCATGGTACTGCAAACAAAGAAGACCGATGTGGATGCATCGCACGACTTCTGATTCAACACAAGACTTCCCCAAACGTCCATCAGCGAATTTTAGTGGGATTCCCTCATTCCACAACCTCCATGCCTACAACAATTCAAAGCATTAAATCAGTTACCAATTTCAGTAATGATCAAAGAAAAGTTAGGCTCCTTGTTACTAACATGTCCAATAAGATTAACGCTTTGACTTGGTAAGAAGGGCCCCCTGTTTTTCATGCCACTCACTATTTCTAACAATAACACCCCGAAGCTGAATACATCAGATTTGATTGAGAAGAGTCCATGAATTGCATATTCAGGAGCCATATAACCACTGTTACAAGTTATAAAGTAGTTAATATCATATTTAGTAATGTGCATATATACAAAATCAAAAATATAAGAAAGCATACTCACTATGTACCAACAATTTGTTTGGTGTTATCTTCAATTTGATCCCCTCCAAATATTCTTGCTAGACCGAAATCTGAGATTTTTGGATTTAATTCACTATCTAATAATATATTACTTGCTTTAAGGTCTCTATGGATGATTCTTAGTCTAGAATCTTGATGAAGATACATAAGGCCTCGAGCAATTCCACGGACAATGTGAAAGCGCTTGGACCAATCAAGAAGCTTAGTTTCAGAACCTACAAGTTTTTAATGTATTGGTACTTATCATTATCCGAGGAGAAATAAAAGAAAAGAATGAAAGCCTGCTAATTGACAGCGATACAAACCAAAAATAAATGAATCTAAGCTCTTGTTGGGCATGTATTCATATATGAGCATTATCTCCTCTCCTTGAATGCAACAACCAAGAACCTTGACAAGATTACGGTGCTGGAGTTTGGCACACAATTTAACTTCGTTCTTAAACTCACACAGCCCTTGGCAAGAACTTCGTGAAAGCCGTTTCACTGCAATTTCTTGTCCGTCCGCAAGTATACCCTACCATTTTTATATCGTAAAACTGACTGTCAATACATAACATCAAATATCACAAGAGCCATTGCAATCTTTAGTAACAAGTTAATAGCATCCTTACCCTGTATACAGGACCAAAACCACCTTGGCCAAGCTTGTTGTCCGATGAGAAGTTATTGGTAGCATTAGCTATTAATGCAAGGTCATAGATACGTTGCTCCATATTTCCTTCACGGCCTTCTTCTTTGTCTACTGCTAGCAAGTTTTTTAGCTCCATGTTTCTGTCAGAGCCTTCTTCCTTGGTTGCTGCTAATAATGTTTCTGTTGTAAATTAAATGGAATACATAAATACCCCCCAAAAAAAAAAAAAATAGTAGCATTAACTATTTCGGCAATGTCAATTGAAGGTGGCTCCATGTTTCCATAAGAGAATTTTTCGTTGTTTAATGTTAACACGGTTTTCATAGTTCAATTTGATACGCTAAATGATAGAAATCTTAAAAAGAATAAGTAAAGGAAATCGTTCTGTTCTTTGGGAAACATAATGGCATCAAACTCAATCATGTCAGATTATAAACCAGACAACCCCAGCTATTGTTAGAACATTGGGTTTGGGTTTTTTGCCTTTTTTTTGGGGGGGGGGTGGGGGGGAGTCTAGGCTTTTGGGAATGTTTACCTTTAGAGTTTCTTCTGCGCTTGTAAATGTATAACAAAGTGAAAAGCATCACCACAGCCAATATAGTGGGCACTGTTACAGCAATCACCTTTGTCTTATTTCCATTAGCCTCATCCTGTTCAGCTTCGCAAGAAAACGAAAGAGTTAATAGACAAAAAGTTGAGGTTGCTAAAGAAATCGAAAGATGATTAAAAAATTATACCTGTTTCTGGAGAAGCAAGGCGAATATACAAATTTTGGTCATCAAAGGGAATCTGCCTTATATCAATTAAATCACCGAACCACATAGCACAACCGCTACCTCCTCCCCTGATATCTAAATTAGCATAAGCATTACAAGAACAATTTTCCCAGCATTTGGCTTTGCATTCCTCAAGCGTCATACTTGCATTAACCCAAGAATATGTAGTATCTGGGAATTTGAGCCCACTAAATTTGACAAAATAATCCCTGTTTTTTTCCTTGCAACTCCATGATTCATTGCGGATGCATCCTTGAGACCAGTCCATTGCATTCCAATTTTTGGGTGATTTTGGCAAGAATCCTGTCAAGCACTGGCATATTGGTGTCTCACCCAGGACGCAGTTTCCATTTGGGCCGCAACGATTATATCTGTCGCAATTATCAATTGGCGCAAAACTAAATGTAATCCACCTCTGATCATCTTCACTCCATATTACGTCCAGTAGTGAGTATAATGTTTGGTTGTAGACAAATCTTGTGATCAATGACTTATTTTTGAGAGTATGCATTGAATAAACCTCATCTTTGTTCCAGACAAACGTTGCTTCATAAAGCGGATTGCTTGTCGCATAGGAGATGCCACTGAACCGGACACCATTCCAGGGGCCACTCCTCATATACTCTGTTGGGCCCTGCCGGTTTACTAAATCAGGATAGTTGTGTAGTACAAGCTCTGCTGTAAAGTCTCCAAAAGAAGGGTCATCCCAATTCTTCCATGCTGTAAAACGTCGATTAAGACCAGTTCTCAGGTCCCATCCAAACTTCATTCCTGGCAAGATTGTATCAGAAGGATAGTCGAAGCTTTGCCACAAGTAGGTTTGGGGCTTTTGATCTTTCCCATCTCTTAGAACCAAGTTTCCAGAGCCTAAAAGCTGCAAAATTGGACTCCAGGCCTTTGTGGTGGAATTTGCTGACCAAACAACTGTCTCATTCTGGCCGAGCAGCACAAGACGTCCCTCTGTGTTTATGCTCAACATGCCAGAGTTGTTTTTGATGGGTCTGCCACGGTTGGCAACCCAGACAACAGTTGTACCTGGGATCTCGTGGTACCAGATTCCAACATAGCGGTCGGTGGAACTTCCAGGGCTGAAGAAACCCAATTCGAAGATTTCATTTTCAGAAACCAAGGTCTGGCCGTCAGGAAGAGACTCGAACTGGGTGAGGGTATCAGTTGCAAAAGAAAATCTGGAGAAGAACAAAAGCAGATTGGGAAGAACAAGCCAATAAGGAAGGATAGCCATGGATGTAATGAATTGGTCTACACTAGAATAAATAAGTATACCCCTGATCCTGATGAGGCACATGTTCAAGGGGCAGCCCGCCAGAAGTATACAGGTTGACTTGGCGCTTTTGAAGTCAGAAAAATTGTTCTCTTTCCTTCACACAAGAGAAATTAATTTTCAACGCAAGAATAAGATAATGACTTTTCCAGATGTATGAATAAGATTGCGGCATCATATAAAAAAAACTCCAGACTCAAACTTCAAATTCAATGTAATGCCTTTCGGTCAACAAACTATCAGATCCTTGCATGTGTACTGAGATCCCTCAGATCCATGTAGTAGGGTCAGGGAACGGAAGGTTCAGATCTTTCTTTCCTTTTTTTCCCCCCCTTTTGGGACGATATTCACCATAATTGACTTCTACCATCAAATTGTTGTTCGGTTGAATAATAAAAGGTCGCAAGAAACACAAAAGGTTTCGTTTCGTAAATGCCACAAGTCAAAATTTGCGAAATGCCTATTTTTATTTTTGTAAGTCAATTCCAACAACTACTTTTCCAAAAATCAGGCTGCTTCCTACCTTCATATAGATAAGATAGCACCTATTTAAAAGGAAAAAAAAATCGTTGCTCTGTTCCATCTGATCAAGTTTTTGTCGGCCAAAAATTGAACCAAAAATCGCAGGTAGGCTAATATCAAGTGGAATTGGAATGAAAGGGGTTTAAACTTGAAAGCTTAGTCTGGAATCAGAATGAGACTCAAACATCAAATGGATACTGAAATGGTATAAACTGAAGAAACCTAAGAAAGACTTATGTACCAGATTTCGCTGCTTCAGCTCGTTGAAATCAGCGAGTGAAGAAACCAAGTTCCGAGCTTCCATCTTCGGAACCCAATTGAGTTCCCTTCAAGAGGAAGGAGTGGATGAGACTGGGTCGTGCCGTAATAGAATCAGCCATTAGTTGCAGAGGAAAAGGGAAAATGAACGTCGTTGTTAATAGCAAGCATACCAGGAAGAAACGAAGAATGAAACCCGTTTATGATTTATCTCCCAATAATGGAACAAATCTGATCGATCCATGACACGAAAGAGGCAAATTCACACTTCAAAAGTTAAACTTGAATGAAAATATAAAATCTTACTTTTCGTCAAAAGGTTCCAAACCACACGTATGACTAGCAGCAAGTCACTAAGCTTTATTTAGTGCACACAAATAAATTATTTTTTTTAATACAGAAGCAAGCATTATGCATGAAAATAAAACAAACGATACAATATCAAATCACTGAACAGGACCTCCTGAAGAAAACAACTTAAGTCGAGCTGAAATTGATCTCTAAACAAAATGCCGGAGGCTCCCAAACAATGGCCAACTTCGCATTGGCTTCATAAGCCACTCTAGTGAGGTAATAAGCCACTTTCGGCTTGGATTGAACCAAAACTCTACTTAAAATTTTTGTACAAAAGAATAAATTAGATTTTTGGAGAGGTTGGGTTAGTTTTGGTTTTGCCTTCATGTTCTTCTCTCTTCTTTTGTACGCCAAAAAGTAATTAGGTTAAAAGTTTCTTTAATTAGCATTTTTAAAATTGAACTGATCATTCACATGTCAAAATACTATTTGAAATTTATTATATACTTAGATTGGAGTTGATTGTAATCAAATGTGTGTTTTTAATGTTGATATTAAAATTTTATATCAAAATAAAAAAACTAATTGAATATTTATTAAGGAAAAACTTATATCAATTTATTAATATCCATATACATAGTATAAAAGTTTTGACAGGCTCAAATGATCATGAATTAATCATCAATAAAATACTCTTTTATTGTTGAAGTTGTAAGGGTTTCAAACTTTCAAGTTTCAATGGCAAATTCAATAAAGATTTTGGGACTATGTAGCAACAACAAAAAAAAAGAGGGAAATTATTACGAGAAAAGAATGTAATGATAAAAAAAATTCATAGGCAAACAAACACATAATAATAAATTCTAATATAGAAGACAATAGTAATTCCATATTATATTTATTTATTAGGATTTTATAATGCTTTTAAAAAGAATTTAAATATGTAAGAGGAATTTTATCTTCACTTGCTTAAAAGCATTTTTTTAAGTGTTTTTGTGGTTTTCCGAACTCTTCCTAAGTAAATGGTCTTATTAAAAAAAATAATACTTTTATATTTTCATGTGCCTTATGGTTTAATTTGAATAGTCTTCAGTCCACGCATGTGTTGTTCATGGTCAGTTTTTAAAATGAGTTATATATATATATTAGATTATTTCGGTATTTAATATAAGATCTAATTAATTAATTTGAGTATATTAAAAATGTTAATTAAATTAGCTAATATGATATGTTTTTTCTAAAATACCTAAATATCTTTTTAATTTTTGTTCTTCTCTATAAGGGAATATCAATAGATTTAATTTAAAAAAATTGATAATTATATAAAATAAGTCTCATATTAAAGACAAATATTAACTATCTAATTATGTCCTATATTAAAGATGGAAAAAATATTAAAAAAAAAAAGTTGCTATCAAATATATAAACTTTGGTCATCGTGCCATTAACTACGTTGGGAGATTGCAATTCAAATCCTCCGTTCACCCAACATACACGAGAAGACAAACTAGTCAACGACCATTTTCCGCCTTCGCCTTTTTTTTCCTTTTAGTATGGTTGACAAAATAATTTTTTTTTTTGGCCAAATGGTTGACAAAATAATTAAGCGACAAGAAAATAATGCAGAGTAGGGTAGGGACGAGAAATAAATGGGAGGGATTTTAATACTATCATATTTAGTTTAGACAATGAAAAATTTTTCACATTCTTCCTTTTCATGATCAGGAAAATCTTATTGATTGTAAATTTCTCCATACCCATAAGAAAAGGACTTGAATGGTGCGATCTCGTCCTCACCCCAAAATGAAAATATTATATCCTTTATCATTTTATACGTTTATTCCCTCTCTTTTCATAGGAAAAAATAAAATTGTTATATTGTGATTAATCCTTATTTTATTTTAGAAAATTCAACATTTTCATTAAACTTACTTAAAAATCACATAGTATTATTTATTATATATATATATATATATATTAGAAAGGTATTAGATTATTGCATTTGAGTAGACGTCATCGACGCAGCTAGAGAACAACTGAGAATACAAGTGAACTATGCCGTGAAGGACAAAAATGAAAATATTAAAAATATGTTGGGTTAAATATGTCTGTTGCAATTTTTTTTTGATTGGGTGAAACACAATTGAAAAAGAAATTGTTTTTATTTAAACCCAAGCATAATCCCCAAAATAAGAGAGCAGTTTAGAATCAACATCATTTGGCATTATTGCAAATAGACAATCTTATCTTTTAAAACTATGCCCATTAGTGGCCTGAAATCAGTAAGCAAAATTGACTTCACCCGGCTTCTAACAAAGTGATAGATACTTCATTATTTGAAAGAGCTGTATGATTGTTAGGAGATTCTTCTCTAATTGGAATGTGTTCTAAGAGAAAACCAGGTTCTTTGGGCTCCGGCAAGACATCCTCACTACTCAACATTATAACCACAGATGTCATGTTTGGCCTATCATCAGCATGGTATTGCAAACAAAGAAGACCGACGTGGATGCATCACAATACTTCTAATTTAACGCAAGACTTCCCTAAACATTCATCGGCAAAGTCTAGTGGGATTCCCTCCTTCCACAACCTCCATGCCTACAGCAATTCAAAACAGTGAATTAGTTACCAATTTCAATAAAGAAAATAGAGAAGTTAGGCTCCTTGGTACTAACATGTCCGATAAGATTAATGCTTTGGCTTGGCAAAACGGGCTCCCTGTTTTTCATGCCACTCACTGTTTCTAACAATAATACGTCAAAACTGAACATATCGGATTTGACGGAGAATTGCCCACGAATTACATATTCAGAGGCTATGTGACCACTATTATATAACATAAAGAAGTTAATATCATATTCAATAAGGTAGATATATTCAAAATAAAAATATCATAAAGCACACTTACTATGTACTAACTATTTGTCTTGTCTTATCTTCAATTTGATCTCCTCCAAATATTCTTGCCAAACCAAAATATGATATTTTTGGATTTAATTCACTATCTAATAATATATTGTTTGCTTTGAGGTCTCTATGGACAATTTTTAATCTAGAATCTTGATGAAGATACATAAGTTCCCGAGCAATTCCATGAATAATGTGAAAGCGCTTGGACCAATCAAGAAATTTTCTTTCAGAACCTATAAATTTTCAATTAAATAACACTTATTATTGTCCAAGAAAGAAATAAAAGAAAAGGATGTAAGTTTTCAAATTGATAGCTCGTTAGCCATACAAACAAAAAATAAATGAATCTAAGCTCTTGTTGGGCATGTGTTCATATATGAGTATTTTCTCTTCTTCTTGAATGCAACAACCAAGAACCTTAACAAGATTACGGTGCTGAAGTTTGGCACACAATTTGACTTCATTCTTAAATTCTTGCAGCCCTTGGTAAGACCTTTGTCAAAACCATTTTACCGCAATTTCTTGTCCATCCGCGAGTAGACCCTACCATTTTTACATCATATAAATGATTCTCAATATGTAACATCATAAATCAGCAAGAGTAACAAGCTAACAACATATGTACCTTGTATACAGGACCAAAACCACCTTGGCCAAGCTTGTTTTCTAATGAGAAGTTATTGGTAGCATTAACTATTATAGCAAGATCATAGATACGTTGCTCCATATTTCCTTCATGACCTTCTTCATTGCTTGTTGCTATCAAGGTTTTTAGCTCCATATTTCCGTCAGATCCTTCTTCGTTGTTTGCTGCTAGCAAGGTTTTCTTTGTTCACTTTGTAAATTAAATGTAACACATAAATTGAAAAAAAAAAAAAACTATTCGTAGCATTGGGAATGCTTACCTATAGAGTTTCTTCTGCGCTTGTAAATATAAAACAAAGTGAAAAGCATCACAGTAGCCAATACAGTGGTCACTAGTATAGTAATCACCATTGTTTTATTTCCATTAGCTTCATCCTGTTCAGCTTCACAACAAAACGAAATAGGAGTTAATAGACAAAATGTTGAGATCGCTAAAGGAGCCAAGAGATTATTGAAAAGTGATCGCTAAAAGGCCACACCTGTTTCTGGAGAAGCAAGGCGAATATATAAATCTTAGTCATCAAAGGGAATTTGCCTTGTATCAATTAAATCACCGAACCACATAGCACAACCACTTCCTCCATGCCTGACATCTAAATTAGCATAAGCAATACAAGAACAATTTTCCCAGCATTTGGCTTTGCATTCCTCAAGTGTCATGCTTGCATTAACCCAAGAATATGTAGTATCTGGGAATTTGAGCCCACTAAATTTGACAAAATAATCCCTGTTTTTGTCCTTGCAACTCCATGATTTATTGCGGATGCATCCTTGAGACCAGTCCATTGCATTCCAATTTTTGAGTGATTTTGGCAAGAATCCTGTCAAGCACTGGCATATTGGTGTCTCACCTTCAACACAGTTGCCATTTGGGCCACAACGACCAAATCTATCGCAGTTATCAATTGGTACATAGCTGAAAGTAAGCCACCTTTGATCTTCTTCAATCCATATCATGTCCAGTACTGAGTATAATGTCTAGTTCAAGACGAATCTTGTAATCAGTGACTCATTTTTCACATTATAAACTGAGTACGCCTCATCTTTATTCCGGAAAAACTTTCCTTCATGAAATGGATTACTCGTCAAATAAGATATGCCACTGAACCAGACACCATTCCAGGGGCCGCTCCTTGTATACTCTCTTGGGCCCTGCCAGATCACTAAATCAAGATAATTGTGTAGTACAAGTTCTTCTGTAAGGTCTCCAAAGGAACGGTCATCCCAATTCTTCCATGCTGTATGACGTCGATTAAGACCAGTTCTCAGGTCCCATCCCGTCTTCATTCCTAGCAAAATTGTATCATAAGGATAGTCGAAGCTTTGCCACAAGTAGTTGTGGGGCCTTTGATCTTTCCCATCTTTTAGAACCAAATTTCCAGAGCCTAAAAGCTGCACAATTGGACTCCAGGCCTTTGTGGTGGAATTTCCTGACCAAACAACTGTCTCGTTTTGGCCAAGAAGCACAAGACGTCCCTTTGTGTTTATTCTCAACATGCCAAAGTTGTTTTTGATGGGTCTACTGCGATTGGCAACCCAAAAAATAGTTCTACCTGGGATTTTGTGGTACCAGACTCTAACATAGCGGTCGGTGGAACTACCAGGGCTGAAGAAACCCAATTCAAAGATTTCATTTTCAGAAACCAAGGTTTGGCTGTCAGGAAGAGACTCGAACTGGGAGAGGGTATCAGTTGCAAATGAAAATCTGGAGAAGAACAAAAGCAGATTTGGAAGAAGAAGCAAATAAGGAAGGATAGCCATTGACTTAATAAATTGGCCTACAACAAGAAAAATATATATACCCGTGATCCTGATCTGGCACAAGTTGAAAGGGCAGCCCGCCGAAAGCAAGCAGGTTGACTTGACAGCATTCTTCCCTTCACAGCAGAGGGCTTACATTTCAAAACAAGAATAAGACGTGACTTTTCCAAAAGTATATATGAAGAAGATGGTGACACCATATTCAGAATTCGAGATTCAATCCTTGCATGTGTACTGATATCAATTAAATCCTTGTAGCAGGGTCAGGGAAAGGAAGGATCAGGCCTTTCATTCTAAATTTTTATTGTTTTTTACTAATGGATTCAACATAATTGATTTCTACAATCAAGTTGTTCTCTGCTTCTCTTTACGTCAATGAAATTATCGTTTTTTGTATTAAAATTCTTTTTCTAATTCTTAATATAAGAGCTAGTTTGACTTTTAATTTGGTCCTAAGTAAGACCCTAATTTACTTTATCTTTTATATTTATCCATTTTTTTCAATGTAATCCTTATAGTAGTTGCACATTAGAAGTTTTATCAAATGGTAGTTCTAACTGATACACATGATTAGCAATGATATTTTAGAAAAGGCAGTGCCTATTTATTGCAAATAACTAACTTAACAAACTTTCTTAATTTACTTAAATTAGTCAACTAGCTTTTATAATAAAAACCGGAGGTAGTATTATACTAAAATAAAAAAATGATATAGTTATTATTTCTTTAAAAAAAACTAATTGACAATCTATTAATATATATATATATATATATATATATATAGACACACAGTATACAAATTTTGACGGGGTCAAATGATCATGAATTAATCATCAATAAAACACTCTCTTATTGTTGAAGTTGCAAGGGTTTCAAGGTTTCAATGGCAAAATATAGAAAGATAACTTTAATAAAGGTAAAATTGAAATTTTTTGTTAATTTAATGTATTGCTTAATCTTCGAGAATGTGTTATAAGTTACTTGTATTAAACAGCGAAGCGGAACATAGCATAAAAATTTTGATAGGCTCTTATTTTTGAAGTTGTAATAAGATTTCGTTACCGGCATATTTTTTTGGGACCATGTAACGGCAAAAGAAAAGGGGAGAATTATTATGACAAAAGAACATAATTATAAAAAAAAAATTCACAGGTAAACAAACAGGCAATAATAAGTTCTGACCTAAAAGAAAATAAATTTGATGTTTGTTATGAAAATGAAAAAGTCAGAGAGCATTATTATATACTATAAGGATATATTAATTTATAACGAGTTTAGACTTGAAATCTTCAGAATAAATTCATGCTAATAACATGTAATGAAAATAAAAAAATTAGAGAGTAGAACGAGAATAGTAAAACAAGAATTCTTATTTTGTTATTATCTTTTTGCTCTATAACTTTTTCATTTTCATAACAATGTTACATTTATTCAATGAGATTTTATAGTGATTTTCTGAGAAAAATATTTGTTATTATTAGCAATATTAATTATATTTTCTTATTTTTTTTGCCAGCGGTAATTATGTTCCTTCTTAAGTAAACTAATGATCTTATTTAAAAAATATTTTTTATATTATCACCTGCTTTTATGTTTTAATTTGAATAATCTCATGTTCTTGATGGTCAGTTTTTAAAATGAACTATATATTATAAATAGAAAATAACAATCGCTATCAAATATCAACTTTAGTCATCACCTCATTAACTACCGGCTACGTTAAGAGACCACAATTCTTTTTTTATTTTTATTTTTTGACCTGATTAAGAGACTGCAATTCAAATCCTCCATTAGTGAAGTCAATTGTTCACCAAACATATACGAGAAGACAACTACCATTTCCCACCTACGTTTTTTAAAAAAATATATATAATCGGGTTGACAAAACAATCTGGCGACAAGAAAATAATGCGGAGCAAGAAAAGAGCATGGGAGGGGTTAAAATATTTCTTAATATAAAAATTAGATAACTAATTCATAAATATTAAAAAAATTAGTTAATTTGATTATTTATAATATATTAGTATTATCTTTCTTAAAATATCTTTGTCAATCATATATATATATTAAAATAAAAACGTTTTAACATGTATAATAACAATAGAGACTACTTTAAAAAAATAAATATTATAGACAAATTGAACTAGATTCTTATATTTATGATCAAATTAAATTTTTAACTAGTTCTTATATTGTTTATCCCTCTCTTTTCGTAGAAAAAAAATTAAATAGTTATATTGTGATTAATATTTATTTTATTTTAGAAAATTCAACATTTTTGTTAAATTTACAACAAAAAAAATCACATTATTTATGATAATTTGTTAATATATATTAAAAAACTATTAGATGGCAAGTGAACGAAGGACAAAAATGAAAATATGAAAAATATGTCAGGGTTAATAAAGTAACTAAGATATTTTATAATTTTCCACGATTGCCTTGATGAATTGGTCTGCCCAATGAAAATCGAACACGCTCCTAGACTTTTTAATGCATTAATAAGATTGGGATGACGTGTTTGGAATTCAAAACACAAAGTTCAAGTTTACTGTATCTTTGTTTGCCAATTACAAACTGAAAGATTGACCAAAGTTTTTATAATACGATCAAGAGAAGCCAGATTTCGACCTTTTCCTCTTCTTTTCTTTAAAAACAAGATATTAGACAAAATCTTCATCTCTCTTCAAAGTATATTTTCTTCTTGTCCTAATTTAAGGGAAATTAGTTTTATTATAAACAAATAAAACTGATAAAAAATTTTCAAGACATGAGCTTAATCATCTCTCCTGCAGATCTTATTTGTTATTCAATTCCAACCCAGATAATTCAAAACATTAAAAAGATTGAAAGAAAAAGAAAAGTGTTCATTTCGGGGATGCTACGAGTTAGAATTTGCGAGCTAACTATTGTTTATTGGAAATCGATACCAACTTTTCCTGAAGCTTAATTCAGAACAAGTTCGTGTAATTTTCATGCCTAATGCATTCTCTTATTGTATGGTGCAATTTTATTTAAACTGAAGCACAATGCCCAAAGAAGGGAGGTGTTTAGAATCAACATTTACTTGCACTATTGCAAACAGACAGTCTTATCCTTAAGAGTACTCTCATTAGTGATCCAAAATAACAAGTCAATTTACCTAGCCTCTAACAAGGTAATGGATACTTCATTATTTGAAGGAGTTGTATGGTTATTAGGAGATTCTTTCCTAATTGGTATATGTTCTAAAAGAAAACCAGGTTCTTTAGGCTCAGACAAGATGCTCTCACTACTCAACATTATAACCACAGATGTCATATCTGGCCTATCATCAACGTGGCATTGCAAACAAAGAAGACTGATGTGGATGCATCGCACTACTTCTGATTCAACACAAGACTTCCCCAGATGTTCATCAACAAATTTTAGTGGGATTCCCTCCTTCCACAACCTCCATGCCTACAACAATTCAAAATATTGAATCAGTTGCCAAATTCAATGATGACAAGAGAAAAGTTAGGCTCCTGGTTACTAACATGTCCAATAAGATTAACACTTTGGCTTGACAAGAAGGGCCCCCTGTTCTTCATGCCACTCACTATTTCTAACAGTAACACCCCAAAACTGAACACATCAGATTTGACGGAGAAGAGTCCATGAATTGCATATTCAGGAGCCATATAACCACTATTTCAAGTTATAAAATAGTTAATATCATATTCAGTAATGCTTATATATACAAAATCAAAACACAGAAAGTCTACTCACTATGTACCAACTATGCGCCTTGTGTTATCTTCAATTTGATCTCCTCCAAATATTCTTGCCAAACCAAAATCTGAGATTTTTGGATTCAATTTAGTATCCAATAATATATTACTTGCCTTAAGGTCTCTATGGACGATTTTTAATCTAGAATCTTGATGAAGATACATAAGTCCCCGAGCAATTCCATGAATAATGTGAAAGCGCTTGGACCAATCACAAAGTTTTCTTTTAGAACCTAAAAAATTTCAATTTAATGATACTTATCATTGTCCAGGAAAGAAATAAAAGAAAAGGATGCAAGTCTGCAAATTGATAGTTTTTTAGCCATACAAACCAAAAATAAATGAATCCAGGCTCTTGTTGGGCATGTATTCATATATGAGCATTTTCTCCTCTCCTTGAATGCAACAACCAAGAACCTTAACAAGATTACGGTGTTGAAGTTTGGCACACAATTTGACTTCATTCTTAAATTCTTGCAGCCCTTGGTAAGAACTTTGTGAAAGTCGTTTCACCGCAATTTCTTGTCCATTGGCGAGTAGACCCTACAATTTTTACATCATAAAAGTGATTGTCCGCTCGTAAGTTCATAAATCAGATGAGTAATTGTAATCTTTTACTCTCCCTAACAAGTTCACTGCATACTTACTCTGTATACAACACCAAAACCACCTTGCCCCAGTTTGTTTTCTGATGAGAAGTTATTGGTCGCGTTCGTTATTATAGCAAGATCATAAACACGTTGCTCCAAATTTCCTTCATAGCCTTCTTCATCGTTTGCTGCTGTCAAGGTTTTTAGCTCCACATTTCCATCAGATCCTTCTTCCTTGTTTGCTGCTAACAAGGTCTTCTTAGTTCACTTCCGTAAATTAAATAAAATGTTTATATACATATATATATAATATTAACACCATAAGTAGCATTACCTACATCGGCAATGTCATTTATATGTAGCTCCATATTTCCTTCGGAGTTAGGAGCCTTTTTTGTTGTTTACTGTTAGCAAGGTTTTCATACTATACTTTGGTACAATAGGTGTAAAAAACATTAAAAGAAAAAAAGAAAAAGAAAGAAACGAAGTCTAGAAAAAGGAAGAAGTGAAATCGTTCTGTTCCTTAGGGAACCCAAAGGCATCAACTTCAATTATCCTTCAATAAACATCTTAAGATGGAAACCCCTCCCCCACCCCCCGGGGTCGGGGGCCCGCTGTAAAGGCAGTTGCATTGGGTATGCTTACCTATAGAGTTCCTTCTGTGCCTGCAAATGTAAAACAAAGCGAAAAGCATCACAACAGCCAACACAGTGGCCACTGTTATAGCAATCACCTTTGTCTTACCTCCATTAGCTTCATCACGTTCAGCTTCACAAGAAAATGAACCAAGAGTTAATAGACAAAAATTAAGGTTGCTGAAAGGACCAAAAGATGATTGAAAAATGATCACTAAAAGGCCACACCTGTTCCTGGAAAAGCAACACGAATATATAAATCTTGGTCATCAAAGGGAATCTGCCTTATGTCAATTAAATCACCGAACCACATAGCACAACCACTTCCTCCTCCCCTGACATCTAAATTAGCATAAGCATTACAAGAACAATTTTCCCAGCATTTGGCTTTGCATTCCACAAGTGTCATACTTGCATTAACCCAAGAGTATGTAGTATCTGGCAATTTGAGCCGACTAAATTTGACAAAATAATCCCTGTTTTTGTCCTTGCAACTCCATGATTCATTGCGGACACATCCTTCAGACCAATCCATGGCACTCCATTTCTCAGGTGATTTTGGCAAGAATCCTGTCAAGCACTGGCAAATTGGTGCCTCGCCCTCAACACAGTTTCCATTTGGGCCACATCGACTATATCTATCGCAGTTATCAATTGGTGCATAACTGAAAGTAGTCCACCTTTGATCTTCTTCAATCCATATCATGTCCAGTAGTGAGTATAATGTCTGGTTCAAGACAAATCTTGTAATCACTGACTCATTTTTCATGTTATAAGCTGAATACACCTCATCTTTATTCCATACAAACTTTGCTTCATAGAGTGGATTGCTCGTCACATAAGAGGCGCCACTGAACCGAACACCATTCCAGGGGCCACTCCTTATATACTCTGTTGAGCCCTGCCAGAATAGTTCTTCAGGATAATTGTGTAGTACAAGTTCAGCTGTAAGGTCTCCAAGGAAGGGTCATCCCAATTCTTCCATGCCGTATAACGTCGATTACGACAAGTTCTCAGGTCCCATCCAATCTTCATTCCTGGCAACATTGTATCAGAAGGGTAGTCAAAGCTTTGCCACAAGTAGTTCTGGGGCGTTTGATCTTTCCCATCTCTTAGAACCAAGTTTCCAGAGCCTAAAAGCTGCAAAATTGGATTCGAAGCCTTTGTGCTGGAATTTGCCCAACCAAACCACAGTCTCATCATTGTTGAGAAGTACAAGATGTCCCTCTGTGTTTATGCTTAACAGGCCAAAGTTGTTTTTGATGGGTCTGCCACGGTTGGCAACCCAGACAACAGTTCTACCTGGGATCTTGTGGTACCAGATTCCAACATAGCGGTCAATCGAATTTCCAGGGCTGAAGAAACCCAATTCAAAGATTTCATTTTGAGAAACCAAGGTCTGGCCGTCAGGAAGAGCCTCGAACTGGGTGAGGGTGTCAGTTGCAAAAGAAAATCTGGAGAAGAGTAAAAGCAGATTGGGAAGAACAAGCCAATAAGGAAGGATAGCCATGGATGTAATGAATTGGTCTACAATAGAATAAATAAATATACCCTTGATCCTGATGAGGCACATGTTCAAAGGGCAGCCCGCCAGAAGTTTACAGGTTGAATTGCGCTTTTGAGGTTAGAAAAATTGTTCTCTTTCCTTCACGTAAGAGAAATTAATTTTCAACGCAAGAATAAGATAATGACTTTTCCAAACGTCTGAATAAGATTGTGGCATCATATAAAAAAATTCCAGACTCAAGCTTCAAATTCAATGTAATGCTTTCTGTCAACAAACTATCAGATCCTTGCATGTGTACTGAGATCCCTCAGATCCATGCAGTAGGGTCAGAGAACAGAAGGTTCAGATCTTTCTTTCCTCTTTTTTTCCCTCCTTTTGGGATGATATTCAGCAGAATGACTTCTACCATGAAATTGTTTTTGGTCTGTCCAAATGTAAAGGAAATTACCGTTTTGAAATCATTTCTACCACCATCTTGTTTTTTGTTCGGTTGAAGACCAAGAGGTCGCAAGAAACACAAGGTCTCGTTTCGTAAATGCCACAAGTCAAAATTTGTGAAATGCCTATTCTTATTTTTGTAAGTCAATTCCAATAGCTACTTTTCCACATGATAGATAGCACTTGTTTAAAAGGAAAAAAAAAAAAAAATCGTTGCTCTGTTCCACCTGATTAAGTTTTTGTCGGCCAACAATTGAACCAAAAATTGCAGGTAGGCTAATATCAATTAGAATTGGAATGAAAGGGGTTTAAACTTGAAAACTTAGTCTGGAACCAGAGACTCAAACATCAAATGGATACTGAAATGCTATAAACTGAAGCAACTTAAGAAAGACTTGTGTACCGGATTTCACTGCTTCAGTTCGTTGAGATCAGCGAGTGAAGAAACCAAGTTCCAAGCTTCCATCTTCGGAACGCAATTGAGTTCCCTCCAAGAGGAAGGAGTGGATGAGACTGGGTCGTGCCAAAATAGAATCAGCCATTAGTTGCAGAGGGAAAGGGAAAATGAACGTCGTTGTTAATAGCAAGCATACCAGAAAGAAGCGAAGAATGAAACCCGTTTATGATTCATCTCCCAATAATGGAACAAATTAAATTCACATTTTAAAAGTTAAACTTGAATGAAAATTTTAAGCTTTATTTAGTACACGCAAATAAATTATTTTTTAATACAGAAGCAAGCATCATGCTTGAAAACAAAACAAAAGATACAATATCAAATCACTGAACAGGACCAGAGTCATGAAGAAAACAACCTAAGTCGAGCTGAAATTGATCGATAAACAAAATGCCGGAGGCTCCCAAATAATGGACAACTTCGCATTGGCTTCATAAGCCACTCTAGTGAGGTAATCAGCGCACAGAAAAAAGATGGTCAAAGGAGAGGCTTACTGCTCAGGAGGTTTATTATCTTCATCCTTCAACCTTTCCTGCTGCAAATTCTTTCTTGCTCGAGGCACTAAGTCAGATGAAGAATCTCGAAACATTAGGACGTCACCTGCTAAAGAATGCAAACTACGAGAATTTGCAGCAGGATGCTGAACTATGCAGCTTGGACCACGCGGAGGAAGAAGAGTAGAACCCGAAAATTGCAATGAAGACTGTAAAAGGCCCATTCACAAAAGGCTTCTCCGTTTTCGAATTCGAACTGGTTGGCGGAATAATAGTGTGCTCCAAAGATTCCATTTTACCACTTTTTTCTTTTTTACTAAAATATAGGTATTCTTCTATAAGAAGCAATCTTATTCAAGGTAGTATTGGATACTAAATTTGAACATCTTTTTTAATTGGAATTTGAATCATAGTTTGTCGCATTACAAGAGACTAATTCCTTCTATATCCATTTTACCACTTACAATCCAACGGACTCACCACATTCTTTTACCACTAGCTACTTGGGCCTTCAAACGTGCCCCAATAATAGTGGGCTTCATATAAATCATTAAAATCAGATTTGGAAACCTAAGAAGAACTGTTCAGGCGCTTTATTTTTAGTTTGGGTTAAATCAAACCCCTGCTTGAAATTTTTGTTAAAAAAATACTTAATTAGATTTTTTTGAGCTTGAGTTAGTTTTGGTTTTGCTTTTACGTTTTTCTTCCCTCTTTTGTACGTCAAAAAGTAATTAGGTTAAAAGTTTCTTTAATTAGTATTTTTACAATTGAACTGATCATTTGACATGTCAAAATACTATTCGAAATTTGTCATATACTTAGACTGGAGTTGATTGTAATCAAATGTGTGTTTTTAATGTTGATATTAAAATTTTATATCAAAATAAAAAAACTAATTGAATATTTATTAAGGAAAAACTTATATCAATTTATTAATATCCATATACATAGTATAAAAGTTTTGACAAGCTCAAATGATCACGAATTAATCATCAATAAAATACGCTCTTATTGTTGAAGTTGTAAGGGTTTCAAACTTTTGAGTTTCAATGGCAAATTCAATAAAGATTATGGGACTATGTAGCAAAAAAAAAGAAAAAAGAAAAAGAGGGAAATTATTACGAGAAAAGAATTTAATGATAAAAAAATTCATAAGCAAACAAATACATAATAATAAATTCTAGTATAGACGACAATAGTAATTCCGTATTATATTTATTTATTAGGATTTTATAGTGTTTTTTAGGAGAATTTAAATATATGATAAGAGTTTTATCTTCACTTGCCTAAAAGTACTTTTTTAAGTGTTTTTGTGGTTCTCCAAACCCTCCCTAAATAAATGGTCTTATTTAAAAAAATAATATATTTTCACGTCCCTTGTGGTTTAATTTGAATAGCTTTCAGTTCACGCATAGATTATTAACGTTCAGCTTTTAAAATGAGTTATATATATTATACTCTTCGTTACTTAATATAACATCTAATTAATTAATTTGCGTATATTAAAAGTGTTAATTAAATTAGTTAATATGATATGTTTTTTTCAAAACACTCAAGTGTCTTTTTAATTTTTCTTCCTCTCTTTCTTATTTAATTATTATTAAGAGAATATCAATAAGATTACTTTAAAAAGAATTAATAATTATATAAACAAATCTTATATTTAATATTAATATTAACTCTCTAATTATGTTTTACATTACGCATAGAAAGAAGAGTATATGGAGAAAAATAGTTGCTATGAAGTATAAACTTCGGTCATCGTGTCATTAACTGCATTTACAGATTGCAAATCAAATCCCCCGTTAGTGAAGCCGACTGTTCACCCAACCCAACGTGCCCGAGAAGACAACTAGTCAACCACCAGTTTCCGCCTTCGTCTTTTTTGCCCTTTTAGTATGGTCGACAAAATAATTAAGCGACAAGAAAATAATGCAGAGTAGGGTAGGGACGAGAAATAAATGGGAGGGATTTTGGTATTATCATATTTAGTTTAGACAACGAAAAAATTTCCACATTCTTCCTTTTCATGAGAGGAGGATCAGAAAAATCTTATTGATTGTAAATTTCTCCACACCCATAAGAAAAGGACTTGAATGGTGCGATCTGGTTCTCACCCAAAAATGAAAATATTATATCCTTTATCATTTTATACGTTTATTCCCTCTCTTTTCATAGGAAAAAATAAAATTGTTGTATTGTGATTAATCCTTCTTTTATTTTAGAAAATTCAACATTTTCATTAGACTTTCTTGAAAATCACATAGTATTATTTACTACCTTCGGTTCTTAATATAAAACCCTGTTTGATTTTTATGTTGGTCATAAATATAAGACTGCAATCTATTTTGTTTCTCAAATTTACTTAATTTTTTCTAAGATAGTCATTCTAATGATTATAGCTTTAGTCAATATACTTGATTAATAAGGATATTTTAGGAAAGACAACACCTATTTATTACAAATAATTAACTTAACTTGTTTTCTTAATTTTCTCAAATTAATCAACTGGCTCTTACAATTAGGACCGGAAGTAGTATTATATATATTAAAAAGATATTAGATTATTTCATTTGAGTAGAGGTCATCCACGCAGTTAGAGGACAACTGAGAATACAAGTGAGCTATGTCACGTAGGATAAAAATGAAAATATTAAAAATGTGTTGGGTTAACTATGTCTGTTGAACTTTTTTTTTTTTATTGGGTGAAACACAATTGAAAAAGAAATTGGTTTCATTTGAACTCAAGCATAATCCCCAAAATAAGAGAGCAGTGTAGAAATCAACATCATCATGCATTATTGCAAAGAGACAATCTTATCTTTGCATAACCTCTTTTTTTGGGTGATCAGCTATTCTTACAGATACAACTTGAGCGACCAATACCATCGGTTTTAAATTTCAGGAACTAATATCAAAATGGGTCCAAATTTAAGGGATCAAAATTTATGTTAACCCATTATTTTTTTTTAATACAGAAGCAAGCATTATGCTTGAAAATAAAACAAGAGATACAATATCAAATCACTGAACAAGATCAAAGTCCTTAAGCAAACAACCTAAGTCGAGCTGAAATTGATCTATAAACAAGATTCCGGAGGCTCCCAAATAATGGACAGCTTCGTATTGGCTTTACAAGCCACTCTAGTGAGGTAATCAGCGCACACAAAAAAAGACGGTCAAAGCGAGGCTCAGTAATCAGGAGATTTATTATCTTCATCCTTCAACCTTCCCTGCTGCAAAATTTTCCTTGCTCGAGGCACTAAGTCAGATGAAGAATCTCGAACCCTTAGGACGTCACCTGCTGAAGAATGCAGACTACGAGAATTTCAGCAGGATGCTGAACCCTGCAACTAGGATCACGCAGACGAAGAAGAGTGGAACCCGATAATTGCAATGAAGACTGTAAAAGGCCCATTCACAAAAGGCTTCTCCGTTTTCGAATTCGAACGGGTCGGTGGAATAATAGTGGGCTCCAAAGAGTCTATTTTACCACTTACAATACAATGGACATAAAGGCCCACATTATTTTTATTCCTGACCCAGGCTTCTGAGTTGTACTTCTATGACTATTCCCATTTACTTCGTTACCAGCTACTTGGGCTTTCAAACGTGCCCCGACAATAGTAGGCTTCGTATAAATCATCGAAACGAGTTTTGAAAACTTAGAGCTATTCAAGCGCTTCACCTTTGGCAACTCTACTTAAAGTTTTTGTACAAAAGAATAAATTAGATTTTTGGAGAGGTTGGGTTAGTTTTGGTTTTGCCTCTATGTTCTTCTCTATTCTTTTGTACGCCAAAAAGTAATTAGGTTAAAAGTTTCTTTAATTAGTATTTTTAAAATTGAACTGATCATTCACATGTCAAAATACTATTTAAAATTTATTTTATATTTTGATTGGAGTTGATTGTTATTACGAGAAAAGAATGTAATGATAAAAAAAATTCATAAGCAAACAAACACATAATAATAAACTCTAATATAGAAAACAATAGTAGTTCCATATTATATTTATTTATTAGGATTTTATAGTGTTTTTAAAAAGAATTTTAATATGTGAGAGGGGTTTTATCTTTCCTTGCCCTAAAGTACTTTTTTAAGTGTTTTTGTGGTTTTCCAAACTGTTCCTAAGTAAATGGTCTTATTAAAAAAAATGACATTTTTATATTTTCACGTGCCTTATGGTTTAATTTGAATAGTCTTTAGTCCCGTATGGGTTGTTGACGGTCAGTTTTTAAAATGAGTTATATATATATATTATACTCTTCGGTACTTAATATAAAATCTAATTAGTTAATTTGAGTATCTTCAAAATGTTAATTAAATTAATTAATATGATATGTTTTTTTAAAAACACCCAAGTATCTTTTTAATTTTTCTTTTTTTCTCTTATTTAATTATTATTGAGGAAATATCAACAGAGTTAATATGAAAAAAAGTTAATAATTATATAAAATAATTTTTATATGTAAGATTAATATTAACTCTCTAATTATATCTTATATTAAGTACTGAAAGAAGAGTATATAGAAAAAAAATAGTTGCTATCAAATATAAACTTCGGTCATTGTGTCATTCACTGTATTAACAGATTGCAAATCAAATCCTCCGTTAGTGAAGGCGACTGTTCACCCAACGTACACGAGAAGACAACTAGTCAACCACTATAGGGGCGAGAAATTTTTCCAGACCCATAAGAAAAGGACTTGAATGGGGCGATCTCGTTCTCACCCCAAAATGAAAATATTATATCCTTTATCATTTTATACGTCTATTCCCTCTTTTTTCATAGGAAAAAATAAAATTGTTATATTGTGATTAATCCTTATTTTGTTTTAGAAAATTGAATATTTTCATTAAACTTCCTTGAAAATCACATAGTATTATTCATTATATATATAAATATATTAAAACGGTATTAGATCATTGCATTTGAGTAGAGGTTATCGACGCAGCTAGAGGACAATTTTTTTTTTTTGGCCAAAAGCTAGAGGACAATTGAGAATACAAGTGAGCTATGTCGCGAAGGACAAAAATGAAAATATTAAAAATATGTTGGGTTGACTATTTCTGTTGCAGTTTTTTTTTTTATAAATTGGGTGAAACACAATTGAAAAAGAAATTGTTTTCATTTGAACTCAAGCATAATCCCCAAAATAAGAGAGCAGTTTCGAATCTTTTAAACACATCATCTTGCATTATTGCAAATAGACAATCTTATCTTTTAAAACTATGCCCATTAGTGTCCAAAATCAATAAGCAAAATCGATTTCATCTGGCTTCTAACAAAGTGATAGATACTTCATTATTTGAAAGTGTTGTATGATTGTTACGAGATTCTTCCCTAACTGGAATGTGTTCTAAGAGAAAACCAGGTTCTTTAGGTTCAGGCAAGACACCCTCACTACTCAACATGATAACCACAAATGTCATGTTTGGCTTATCATTAGCATGGTATTGCAAACAAAGAAGACCGATGTGGATCCATCGCAATACTTCTAATTCAATGCAAGAGTTCCCCAAATGTTCATCGACAAATTTTAGTGGGATTCCCTCCTTCCACAACCTCCATGCCTATAGCAATTCGAAACATTCAATCAGTTACCAATGTCAGCAATGATAAGAGAAAAGTTAGGCTCTTTGGCACTAACATGTCCAATAAGATTAACGCTTGGGCTTGGCCAAAAAGGCTTCTTGTTTTTCGTGCCACTCACTATTTCTAATAATAGTACTTCAAAGCTGAAAACGTCATATTTGACTGAGAATAGCTCATGAATTGCATATTCAGGAACTATGTAACCACTATTATACATCATAAAGAAATTAATATCATATTCAGTTAATGTGCATATATTCAAAATAAAGATATCATAAAACACACTTACTATGTACTAACTATTTGTCTTGTGTTATCTTCAATTTTATCTCCTCTAAATATTCTTGCCAAACCAAAATTTAATATTTTTGGATTTAATTCACTATCCAATAATATATTGCTTGCTTTGAGGTCTCTATGGACAATTTTTAATTCAGAATCTTGATGAAGATACATGAGTCCTCGAGCAATTCCTTGGATAATGTGAAAACGACCAATCAAGATGTTTACTTTCAGAACCTACAAATTTTTAATGTAATGATACTCATCATTACCCAGGGAGAAATAAAAGAAAAGGATATAAGTAAGCTAATTGATAGTTCTTTAGTCATACGAACCAAAAACAAATGAATCTAAGCTCTTGTTGGGCATATATTCATATATGAGCATTTTCTCCTCTCCTTGAATGCAACAACCAAGAACCTTAACAAGATTACGGTAGTGAAGTTTGGCACACAATTTGACTTCATTCATAAACTCATGCAGACCTTGGCAAGAACTTTGTGAAAGCCGTTTGACCGCCATCTCTTGTCCGTCTACAAGTATACCCTGCCATTTTTACCTCATATAAATGATTCTGAATGTGTAACATCATAAATCAGCAAGAATAATTGTAAACTTTCACTCTTAGTAAAAGTTGATTGCATCCTTGCCTTGTATACAGGACCAAAACCACTTTGGCCAAGCTTGTTGTCTGATGAGAAGTTATTAGTAGGCATTAGCGATTACTGCAAAGTCAAAGATGCGTTGCTCTGTATTTCCTTCATAACCTTCTTCATTGTTCATTTCTATCAAGGTTTTTAGCTCCATATTTCTATCAAATCCTTCTTCATTGTTTGCTGTTAGCAAGGTTTCTTTGTTCAATTTTGTACATTAAATGTAGTAGATAAATAAAAAAATTGGAAGGATTTTAATATTACTCCTTTAATCCTATTTATAAAGCACTTCCAGCATATTTTAAACAGATCAAGAAAAATCTTAAAATGCATGAACTCTCCATTAAAATATAACAACTTTTTAACTTTACCTTCATTTAATATCTTCATCTTTAAAGAAAAAAAACTAGCTACACTATAATAAATGATGGACAAAATAATATATTCATATTAAAAATTTAATAAAGTGACTTATAAATAGGACCAGAGAAGTATTATACTTGGTTTAGAAAATAACAGAATTTCACATTTTCCTTTTAGAAAGAGAGGATTGGAAAATTTTGATTGATTGCAATTTTCCCAAAACGCTTAAGAAAAGCATGAAAAAAGGCGGTCACCCCAAAATGGAATTAGTATATCTTTGATAATTTTTATATTGTTTATCTACTCTCTTTTCATAGAAAAAAAATAGTTATATTGTGGTTAATCTTTATTTTATTTTAGGAAATTCAACATTTTCATTAAATTTACTTTAAAACAACATACTCCTCCGGTCCTTATTATAAGACCCAATTTGACTTTTTATTTGGTCCTAATTATAAGACCCAATCCATTTTGTTTCTTATATTTATGCATTTTTTTCCAAGATAATCCTTCTAATAATGATAGTTTTAGCCAATATACTTAATTAGCAAGGATATTTTAGGAATGACAACACTTATTTATTATAAATAACCAACTTAACTTACTTTCTTAATCTCCTCAGATAAGTCAATTGGGTCTTATAATTAGGACCGGAGGAGTATTATTTATTTTATATACATACGAATTAAAAAAAAGTATTAGATTATTGCATTGGGTTGATGGAGGCAGCTAGCGACTACGCTGGAAATGCAAGTGAACTATGTTGCGAGGGACAAAAATGAAAATATTACAAAAAAAAAGTGCAAGTTTCTTCTTGGCCCTTTTATGTAAAATATATATATATATATATATGTTGGGGGTTAAATAAGTCATATTTTAGATTCTGAAAAGTAAACGGACGAATTAGCATTCCCTTGATGAATTGATCTACTAAATGAAAATCAAACAGCCCAAGCAGGTTGACTTGGTGTTCCTCAAGTCAGAATACCGTATACTTCACCGCTACGACAGGAGGCTTTTCAATGTGGGAATAAGGTAAGATAGTGATGACATATTTGGAATTCAAAACAACAACTTCAACTTTATTTTATATCTATCTGCCAATTACAAAGAGAAAGATTGGCCAAAATTCTTATAATACGACCAAGAGAAGAAAGATTCAGACCCTTTTCTTCCTCTTTTCTTTTAAAAACAAGATATTGGACAAAATTTTCATCTGTCATCATCAACGTATATTTTCAGCTTGTCTAAATGTAAGGAAAATTAGTTTTATTATAAGCAAATAAATTCATAAAATTGTTCACAACATAATCATATGGTGAGTTTTAATCATTTCTACAACTGTGATCTTATTTGTTGTTCAATTCCGATCCCGATAGTTCAAACAATAAAAAAGTAAAAAAAAAAAAAAGAAGTTCTTTTTAGGATGCTACAAGTTAAAATTTGCGAGGTACCTACTACTAAACTTTCCCGGAACAAGTTCGTGCAATTTTCATGCATAATGTATTCTTTCATTTGTCTGATGCAACTTTTTATTTTCCCCCCAAAATGGGGTAAAACACAATGGAAGAAGAAATTGTTTATTAAACTCAAGCACAATGCCCAAAGAAGGGAGCTATTTAGAATCAACAATATCTTTCACTATTGCAAATACACAGGCTTTTCCTTGAGAGTGCTCTTATTAGTGGTCCAAAATCAATAAGTAAAACTGACCTTACCTGGCTTCTAACAAGGTGATAGATACTTTATTAATTGAAGGATTTGTATGACTATTAGGAGATTCTCTCTTAATTGGGATGTTTTCTAAAAGTAAACCAGGTTCTTTAGGTTCAGGCAAAACACCTTCACTACTCAACATTATGACAACAGATGTCATGTTTGGCCTATCATTAGCATGGTATTGCACACAAAGAAGACCGACATGGATGCATCGTAATACTTCTGATTCAACGCAAGATTCCCCCAAATGTTTATCGGAGAATTCAAGTGGGATTCCCTCATTCCACAACCTCCATGCCTACAGCAATTCGAAACATTGAATTAGTAACCAATTTCAGCAATGATAAGAGAAAAGTAAGGCTCCTTGGTACTAACATGTCCAATAAGATTAATGCTTTGGCTTGGCAAAAAAGGCTCCCTGTTTTTCATGCCACTCACTATTTCTAATAACAATACTCCAAAGCTGAACACATCAGATTTGATGGAGAATAGCCCACAAATTGCGTATTCAGGAGCCATGTAACCACTATTACACATCATAAAGAAATTAATATCATATTCAGTTAATGTGCATATATTCAAAATAAAGATATCATAAAACATACTTACTATGTACCAACTATTTGTCTTGTGTTATCTTCAATTTGATCTCCTCCAAATATTCTTGCCAAACCAAAATCTGATATTTTTGGATTTAATTCACTATCCAGTAATACATTGCTAGCTTTGAGGTCTCTATGGATGATTTTTAATCTAGAATCCTGATGAAGATACATAAGCCCCCGAGCAATTCCGTGGATAATGTGAAAGCGCTTGGACCAATCAAGAAGTTTTCTTTTAGAACCTACAAATTTTCAATTTAATGATACTTGTCATTGTCCGAGAAAGAAATAAAAGAAATGGACGCAAGTCTGCAAGTTGATAGTTCGTTAGCCGTACAAACCAAAAATAAATGAATCTAAGCTCTTGTTGGGCATGTATTCATATATGAGCATTTTCTCCTCTCCTTGAATGCAACAACCAAGAACCTTAACAAGATTACGGTGCTGAAGTTTGGCACACAATTTGACTTCATTCTTAAATTCTTGCAGCCCTTGGCAAGAACTTTGTGAAAGACGTTTCACCGCAATTTCTTGTCTGTCCACAAGCATACCCTGTCATTTTTACCTCATATAAATGATTCTGGATATGTAACATCATAAATCAGCAAGAATAATTGTAAACTTTCACTCTTAGTTAAAGTTGATTGCATGCTTACCTTGTATACAGGACCAAAACCACCTTGGCCAAGCTTGTTGTCTGATGAGAAGTTATTAGTAGCATTAGCTATTACTGCAAGGTCATAGATACGTTGCTCCGTATTTCCTTCATAACCTTCTTCATTGTTTATTGCTATCAAGGTTTTTAGCTCCATATTTCCGTTAGATCCTTCTTCATTGTTTGCTGTTAGCAAGGTTTCCTTGTTCAATTTTGGACATTAGATGTAATATATAAATAAAACACAACTATTAGTAGCATTAGCTATAATTTATATGTAGCTCCATATTTCCTTAGGAGCCTTTGTCGTTGTTACTTAGTACACTTTGGTAAACTAAGTGAGAAAAATAGTCAAAGAAAAAAACAAAGAAAGGAAATCATTCCGTCCATTAGGAAACAAATTGGCATCAAGCTCAACCATGTTCAATTATACTCCAGTAATCACAAGATGGGAAAAGCGGGAGAAAAGTGAAGGCGGTTGCAATGGGAATGCTTACCTATAGAGTTTCTTCTAAGCTTGCAAACGCAGAACAAAGTGAAAAGCATCATAATAGCCAATACAATGGTCACCAGTGCTGTAATCACCATTGTTGTATTTCCATTAGCTCCATCCTGTTCAGCTTCACAACAAAATGAAGAGTTAATAGACAAAAAGTTGAGGTCGCTAAAGGATCCAAGAGATGATTGAAAAATGATCACTAAAAGGCCGCACCTGTTTCTGGAGAAGCAAGGCGAATATATAAATCCTGGTCATCAAAGGGAATCTGCCTTATATCAATTAAATCACCGAACCACATAGCACAACCACTTCCTCCTCCCCTGACATCTAAATTAGCATAAGCAGTACAAGAACAATTTTCCCAGCATTTGGCTTTGCATTCCACAAGTGTCATACTTGCATTGACCCAAGAATATTTAGTATCTGGCAATTTGAGCCCACTAAATTTGACAAAATAATCCCTGTTTTTTTCCTTGCAACTCCATGATTCATTACGGGTGCATCCTTCAGACCAGTCCATTGCATTCCATCTCTTGGGTGATTTTGGAAAAAAGCCCGTCAAGCACTGACAAATTGGTGTTTCACCCTCAACGCAGTTTCCATTAGGGCCACAACGGCTATATCTATCGCAGTTATCAATCGGTATATAACTGAAAGTGATCCACCTTTGATCTTCTTCAATCCATATCATGTCCAGTACTGAGTATAATGTCTGGTTCAAGACAAATCTGGTAATCAGTGACTCATTTCTCACATTATAAACGAAATACACCTCATCTTTATTCCAGACAAACTCTCCTTCATGAAGTGGATTGTTCGTTGCATGAGAAATGCCACTGAACCGGACACCATTCCAGGGACCACTCCTTATATACTCTGTTGTGCCCTGCCTGACTACGTCTTCAGGATAATTGTGTAGTACAAGTTCATCTGTAAGGTCTCCAAAGGAAGGGTCATCCCAATTCTTCCATGCTGTAAAACGTCGATTGAGACCAGTTCTGAGGTCCCATCCAAGCTTCATTCCTGGCAAAATTGAATCAGAAGGATAGTCAAAGCTTTGCCACAAATAGTTGTGAGGCTTTTGATCTTTCCCATCTCTTAGAACCAAGTTTCCAGAGCCTAAAAGCTGCACAATTGGACTCCAAGCTTTTGTGGTGGAATTTCCTGACCAAACAACTGTCTCGTTTTGGCCAAGAAGCACAAGATGTCCCTCTGTGTTTATTCTCAACATGCCAAAGTTGTTTTTGATAGGTCTGCCTCGGTTGGCAACCCAAACAACAGTTTTACCTGGGATTTTGTGGTACCAGACTCCAACATAGCGGTCTGTGGAACTACCAGGGCTAAAGAAACCCAATTCAAAGATTTCATTTTCAGAAACCAAGGTCTGGCCGTCAGGAAGAGACTCGAACTGGGTGAGGGTATCAGTTGCAAAAGAAAATCTAGGGAAGAACAAAAGCAGATTGGGAAGAACAAGCAAATAAGGAAGGATAGCCATGGATTCAATGAATTTGTCTAGCCTAGATTAAATAAATATACCCATGATCCTGATGGGGCACATGTTGAAAGGGCAGCCCACCAGAAGGCAGAAGTATGCGGGTTGACTTGGTGCTCTTGCAGTGCGAAAAAACTGTTCTCTTTCCTGCACAATGCAAGAATAAGATAATGACTTTCTGACATCGTATTCAGAATTCCAAACCCAAAGTTCAAATTCAACGTAATGCTTTCTGCCAACAAACTAACAGATCCTTGCACGTGTACTGAGATCCATCAAATGCTTGTAGCAGGGTCAGGGAAAGGAAGGATCAGGCCTTTCATTCTAAATTTTTATTGTTTTTTAGCAATGGATTCAACATAATTGATTTCTTTTTTTCGATAATGAACGTAATTGATTTCTACAATCAAGTTGTTCTTTGCTCCTTTTTACGTCAATGAAATTATCGTTTTTTATATTAAAATATTATACGAAAATAAAAAAATAATGATATGGTTATTATTTCTTAAAGAAAAACTAAGTGACAATCTATTAATAGATATATAGTATACAAATTTTGACGGGATCAAATGATCATGAATTAGTCATCAATAAAACATTCTTATCGTTGAAGTTGCAAGGATTTCAAGGGTTTCAAAGTTTCAATGGCAAATTCAATAAGATTTTGCTACCTACATTCCTTTTTGGGACCATGTAACAGCAAAAGAAAGAGGGAGAATTATTACGAGAAAAAATGTAATTGTCAAAAAACAGTTTCGCAAGTAGACAAACATATACCAATGTATTCTGATATAGAAAACAATGGTAATTCCGTATTATATTTATTTATTAGGATTTCATAATTCTCCTGAAAAATGATTCACATATGTTAGAGGAATTTTATTTTAATTTGCGGGGAAGTACTTTTCTTAAATGTTTTTGAGTTTACCAAACTCCTCCTGAATAAATTAAGGGAGAATTATAATGAGGTCCAAAGGAAGAAAAACAATTGAAAAACAAGTCCCAGAGGTTGTCATTCTCACTATAGGACTTGTCATTATAGGTTGTTGAGGTTGTTATTGGGACCTTTCGGTAATTATTTCTCTTCTATGGGATTTAATTGTAATTCTCTCATAAATTAATGGTCTTATTAAAAAAATAATAACTTGGCCTTATTGTTTAATTTGAATAGTGTCCACGCATGTTTTCTTGATGGTCAGCTTTCAAAATGAGTTATATATATCATATATACAAAATAATAATCGCTATCAAATATATAAACTTTAGTCATCATGTAATTAACGACATTAAATGTTTGTTTGGATTGGTTTAAATAAGTGCTTATAAGCACCTTTTATATAAATTGAGATAAATTTTCTCTCGCATACTTACCTCATACTCTGGAAATTACAATTAAAAAACTATTTAAAAATTATTCCAAAGGGGTCCTGAAAAACTGCAATTCAAATTCTCCGTTAATGAAAGGAATTGTTCACCTAATGTACACGAAGAGACAACTATTTGCCACCTTTCTTTCTTCTTTTTTTTCCCAGCGTGGTTGACAAAATAGTTTAGCAACAAGAAAATAATGCAGCGTAGGTGAAGGGAAAAAAATTGGAAGGGTTTTAATATTACTTCTCTTATCCTATTTATAAAACACTTCTAGTATATTTTAAACAGACCAAGAAAAACTTTAAACCGCATTAACTCCCCATTACAATACAACAACTTTTTAACTTTACGTCTATTTAATATATTCATCTTTAAGAAAAACTATCTACACTATTATAAATGAAAGACAAAATAATATATTTATATTAAAAATTTAATAAAGTGACTTATAAATAGGACCAAAAAAGTATTATGCTTGGTTTAGAAAATAACAGAATTTCACATTTTCATTTTAGAAAGAGAGGATTGGAAAATTTTGATTGATTGCAATTTTCCCAAAACCCTTAATAAAAGCATGAAAAAAGGCCGTCACCTAGGAAATTCCACATTTTCATTAAATTTACTTAAAAATAACATATTATTTATTTTATATAAATACGTATTAAAAAAAGTATTAGATTATTGCATTTGAGTACGGTTGATGGGGATTTACATTGGGTGTTCATCAGTTTTGATGAGCACCCAATGCTCATCAGTTCCAGATATGGACGGTCCAGATTTATTTTTATTTTTATTTATTTAAAATAATTATTTTAATAGGTATAAGATAACAAATAAAAATAATCTCTTAACTATCATTTTTTAAAAATATAATTTTTTTATTTGAAAATAATTATTTAATAATATTAAATCTAAACCGTCCAGATTACTTATCAGGTGATAAGCATCAGTGGTGAGCATCAAATGAGGACCCATGGAGGCAGCTAGACGACTGCGCTGGAAATGCAAGTGAACTATGTTGCGAGGGACAAAAATGAAAATACCAAAAAAAAAAAGTGCAAGTTTCTTTTTGGCCCTTTTATGTAAAATATATATATATATTTGTTGGGGGTTAAATAAGTCGTATTTTAGATTCTGAAAAGTATAAGGACGAATTACCATTCCCTTGATGAATTGATCTACTAAATGAAAATCAAACAGCCCAAGCAGGTTGACTTGGTGTACCTCAAGTCAGAATACCGCATACTTTACGGCTACGACAGGAGACTTTTCAATGTAGGAATAAGGTAAGATAGTGATGACATATTTGGAATTCAAAACAAAAACTTCTACTTTATTTTATATTTATCTGCCAATTACAAAGAGAAAGATTGGCCAAAATTCTTATAATACGATCAAGAGAAGAAAGATTCAGACGCTTTTTTTCCCTCTTTTCTTTTAAAAACAAGATATTGGACAAAATTTTCATCTGTCATCATCAACGTATATTTTCAGCTTGTCTAAATGTAAGGAAAATTAGTTTTATTATAAGCAAATAAATTCATAAAATTGTTCACAACATAATCATATGGTGAGTTTTAATCATTTCTACAACTGTGATCTTATTTGTTGTTCAATTCCGATCCCGATAGTTCAAACAATAAAAAAGTAAAAAAAAAAAAAAGAAGTTCTTTTTAGGATGCTACAAGTTAAAATTTGCGAGGTACCTATTATTAAACTTTTCTGGAACAAGTTCGTGCAATTTTCATGCATAATGTCTTCTTTCATTTGTCTGATGCAACTTTTTTTTTGAAAAAGGAAAAAATGGGGTAAAACACAATCGAAGAAGAAATTGTTTATTTAAACTCAAGCACAAAAAGAAGGGAGCTATTTAGAATCAACAATATCTTTCACTATTGCAAATACAGTCTTTTCCTTAAGAGTACTCTCATTAGCGGTCCAAAATCAAAGTAAAATTGACCTTACCTGGCTTCTAACAAGGTGATAGATACTTTATTACTTGAAAGATTTGTACGACTATTAGGAGATTCTCTCTTAATTGGGATATTTTCTAAAAGTAAACCAGCTTCTTTAGGTTCAGGTAAGACACCTTCACTACTCAACATTATAACAACAGATGTCATGTTTGGCCTATCATTAGCATGGTATTGCACACAAAGAAGACCGACATGGATGCATCGTAATGCTTCTGATTCAATGCAAGACTCCCCCAAATGTTTATCGGAGAATTCAAGTGGGATTCCCTCATTCCACAACCTCCATGCCTACAGCAATTCGAAACATTGAATCAGTAACCAATTTCAGCAATGATAAGAGAAAAGTAAGGCTCCTTGGTACTAACATGTCCAATAAGATTAATGCTTTGGCTTGGCAAAAAGGCTCCCTGTTTTTCATGCCACTCACTATTTCTAACAATATACTCCAAAGCTGAACACATCAGATTTGATGGAGAATAGCCCACGAATTGCGTATTCAGGAGCCATGTAACCACTATTATACATCATAAAGAAATTAATATCATATTCAGTTAATGTGCATATATTCAAAATAAAGATATCATAAAACATACTTACTGTGTACTAACTATTTGTCTTGTGTTATCTTCAATTTGATCTCCTCCAAATATTCTTGCCAAACCAAAATCTGATATTTTGGATTTAATTCACTATCCAGTAATACATTGCTAGCTTTGAGGTCTCTATGGATGATTTTTAATCTAGAATCCTGATGAAGATACATAAGCCCCCGAGCAATTCCATGGATAATGTGAAGCGCTTGGACCAATCAAGAAGTTTTCTTTTAGAACCTACAAATTTTCAATTTAATGATACTTGTCATTGTCCGAGAAAGAAATAAAAGAAATGGACGCAAGTCTGCAAGTTGATAGTTCGTTAGCCGTACAAACCAAAAATAAATGAATCTAAGCTCTTGTTGGGCATGTATTCATATATGAGCATTTTCTCCTCTCCTTGAATGCAACAACCAAGAACCTTAACAAGATTACGGTGCTGAAGTTTGGCACACAATTTGACTTCATTCTTAAATTCTTGCAGCCCTTGGCAAGAACTTTGTGAAAGCCGTTTCACCGCAATTTCTCGTCTGTCCACAAGTATACCCTGCCATTTTACCTCATATAAATGATTCTGAATATTAACCTCATAAATCAGCAAGAATAATTGTAAACTTTCACTCTTAGTAAAAGTTGATTGCATGCTTACCTTGTATACAGGACCAAAACCACCTTGGCCAAGCTTGTTGTCTGATGAGTAGTTATTAGTAGCATTAACTATTACCGCAAGGTCATAGATACGTTGCTCCGTATTTCCTTCATAACCTTCTTCATTGTTTATTGCTATCAAGGTTTTGAGCTCCATATTCCGTTAGATCCTTCTTCATTGTTGCTGTTAGCAAGGTTTCTTTGTTCAATTTTGGACATTAAATGTATTATATAAATAAAACACAACTATTAGTAGCATTAGCTATAATTTATATGTAGCTCCATATTTCCTTAGGAGCCTTGTGCGTTGTTACTTAGTACACTTTGGTAAACTAAGTGAGAAAAATAGTCAGAAGAAAAAACAAGGAAAGGAAATCATTCCGTCCATTAGGAAACAAATTGGCATCAAGCTCAACCATGTTCAATTATACTCCAGTATCACAAGAAGATGGGAAAAGTGGGAGAAAAGTGAAGGCGGTTGCAAGGGAATGCTTACCTATAGAGTTTCTGTATACGCTCGTAAAAGCAGAACAAAGTGAAAAGCATCATAATAGCCAATACAGTGGTCACCGGTGCAGTAATCACCATGTTTTATTTCCATTAGCTCCTCATGTTCAGCTTCACAACAAAATGAAGAGTAATAGACAAAAAAGTTGAGGTTGCCAAAGGATCCAAGAGATGAT